>NW_015113339.1:227098-258535 GCF_001443285.1 Poecilia latipinna
TTTGATGTCTAATTTTACTAGAAAAGGTTTAATTAAATCAGCACTTAGAAACCTCGTTTTATTTCAATATTTTCTATAGTATTGTTTTTTAATAGGTTATTTCTCTGTTGTGTTACTGCTGAATCACAGGGAAATTTCTCCCTGAAGACAGAATACATGGAAGAAACAAATGATCATTTGATTCTACTCTCTTTTCTATGAAAGAAAGCCTCAGAATTACTTAAATAATTTGTGCAGGTTTTCCAATGTGATGCAGTCAAACGAGATGCTAAATCTTCCTTCCTCTGTTCAGCACTGGAACCAAAACCAGTTGTGAAAAGGCGTGAAAACCAATGGAAACCCAGTTCAGTGGTCGCTATTTCCAGAGTTCAGAGTGAGAGAGGATGGTGCATTCAGGACAGGTGGACGATCTATCAGGACGACACAGATATAGGCAGTCACGCGCACACACGCACACACACACACACACACACCTACGCACACACACACACACACGTTTGCGTGGCTATCTTTGTGGGGACTTTCCATTTACTTCCATTCATTTCTACAGCCTAAACCTTACCTTTATCATTTTCCTAACCCTAACCATCATATGCCTATCCCTCCCTCTATCCAAAACTCAATTCATACCTTAGCCCTAAATCTGACCCCTGACCCAAAAACAGGGTTTCCCCAGGCTCTGGTCCCCACAAGGAGCAATTGGTCCCCACAACGTAGTATATGTCAGGAAAATCGTCCCCACAAGGTATTACAAACAAACGCACAAACACACATGCACACACTCATACATAACCTTATGACAAATTAGACAATTTAGAGTCTTCCTAATGTGCATGTTTTTCACCTCTGGGAGGAATCCGCAGTAACCGGAGAAAACCAGAGAGAAAATGAATTCTTAAAACAGACAAGGCAGCAGCCAACCTGAGTTTTTAACCTTTCTGTGTCCTGAATTATGCAGAATAAAGCAGAACCAATCTTAGGAGATTTAAACATGAGGTTCATGACATCTTAATTGGATGTTTGTCTTCATTAACCCACCTACAGCCCCTGATTAAAGTGGCACTTTGCTCTGGTATAGCATAGATAGCATTTTCTTTTTCAGTGAAAACAGAAAACATTGGTGCTAAGCAACCGCTGGTCCCAGTTTAGCACTGAACCCGATTTAGTAGAAAAACCTCTAAAGAAGTCATGAAGCACCACATTCGAGGAGTCTTATTTAAAGTTGTCAAAATGTGGAAAGCTTTTGCAGATTAATATATGTACAACACTGATGCCAAAAATGTTGGGATTTTGCAAAATATAAAGAGAGTACAGATCACATAATGCAAAATTTTATTCACAACATAATAAATACTTTAAATGTTGTTGGTGGAGACATCTGAATTTAATAGAAGCAACTTTCAAAAAAGTTAACAGGCTTTAAAATTGGTTTAAAAATGAATAAGGGAAACACAAACAACTGCAGGGGTATTTTGCCACCAACTGGTTTAATTGGCAAAAGGTCAACAAGAGGTCTGTGTTTGAAATGAACATTTCAGTGAGGCGGAGTTTCTCCGATGTGCAGAGGTTCGAGACTGCCTCAACAAAAAATTGGAATGATTTTGTATATCCTATCATCTTAAGTTCATTGTGTCGTCAAAAGATTTCAAGAATCTGGAGAAATGTCTGTGCAGAAAACAGAGCTGGAAGTCAGCAGTGGATGACCTTATCCTTAAAAACAGGTCTGATCCTGTTACAGACATCACCACATGGCCTGGAGCTGCACAAACCGTCATCTGTAAACACAGTGATGTTCAAAAACTGCATCTAAGAGTTATACAATGGGTCCAATCCCAACCTTTTTTCAGCTGGGTTTGCATAGTAATATCAATTTTATTCAGTGTATACTGCGTGTATACACTGAATACACCCTTTCAAAACTGCTGACAATGTTTCTTCGCTTTGATGAAAAATCTCACAATCTTTCACTGCATCGCTGCCACATATCCAACCAAACACAACATGACCACACTCCTCTCCTAAAACACAAACAGCACCAAAGACGAAATGGGCTTGTGACATTGATTGATTTTTACTTTCTTCCAACATGACAAGTTAAAAAATGACCAACATTGGCCGATACTGATGGTACTGCACATATATTATTTATTTCTGATTGAGGCACGACTGCGCCAACGTGTACATGCGATTGTTTTTTTTACAGTTTGAATATTAAGACTTACTTATGAACAAAAGGTTAAGATATTAAACAGGAGTTAGAGCTGATGACCCCATCGCTCTAATGGGGATTGAAAAAATAAATATTCTCATACTTTACTGTCCTGAGAGAAAATGAGTTCACCTTTACGAACAGGTAGAATATTACTGAAATGTTCCTTTACTTCAGTAATTACATTTATTAAGTGAAACAGATTATATGTTATTTAAAAACTTACTGTTGTCGTCAGGCCTTTAAATGCTTATTGTGATCATTTAAAAAAAATTAGTTTTTTAAAAATACTTTATATAGAAATGTGCGTTTCATGAAAAGGATGTTTTTAAAAGGTGCTTTTAATCTGACAAACGAGCCTTACCAGGGCATATTTTGAGTAGGACTCTAAATCAAGGTCAGAGCGAAGACAGAGGACAACCACCTGTCAGGAATAGTAAAATTGTGCAGCACATATAAAAACCAGCATGTTAATTTTCAGGGGCTGTTGTGCCACAAGCTTTTGTTCGCTCTTGCCTTACGTTAATAATCTGCATCGCTGAATAGATTTCGCCCTGTGATAGTAGCGTCTCAAACTGAGGTTTTACCTCTTGGTACACGTTGTGACTAACTCTGTCATTATTGGACTTAATTTCAGGTAATCACACTAACTGGGATTTCATGTTAAAAATAAAAATGGTGTGAAGGCCAAGCATGAGTAACCACTCTTAGTGGAATAACCTAATTTCTTTCATTTTTAAGGCTCTGTTAGTTCTTTTTATTTTAATTCGTATCCAACTAATGAATATTCTTATACCGTTTTTTTATTATTATTATTATTCAAAATCAGTACAAGGGTTTAGATCCACATAAGCGATATATATAAAAAATTCCCTTTTATATGATGGAGAAAAAAAACAGACAGTTTTGAAAATGCTAATTTGTCTTTCACAAAGAGAGCATATAAGTTAAACCAAACTAATGTAAACATTGTTAACACAAATTGGACATAATTTGGATTATTTTTGTCTGTGGTCCTCACTGTGGCATAACAACAAGAAAGTGTGTGCAAGCTTGTGCATCAGCAGACTGGAGGCTGAGTTTAAGAGGGGATTGGAAGCAGAGATATTACAGAAAAAGAGGGATAAGGTTGAGAAACCACAGTGATAACGCTCTCTGTGGGAGAAAATCGATGGGCTCAGTTAGGACCTGGTGAGGGATGGCATTAGATTCTAATGAAAAAGCTGCCTGGTGGTATTCATCGCATCTGCAGTCATATTATTTCATGACCAACTCAGGAGCTCAAATGTATGTGTTTCTAACACCACCTGTTGCTCCACCATAGTTTTGAAAATGACTTAAAGCCAGTTTACAAGTTCTGAAATTATGATCCGTCTCTTGAAAGCTTGGCGTGGTGGACGGTTAAAATTAGACAAGCGTTAAGGTCATAAACATCCTAATTTATCCAATATATTAGGAACGCACAAAGAAAACAACATTAGGACAAAATACAAAAATTCAGAAGCCATGGTGCATTTAGATAATGTATCTATCTGGTAACATAGAAAAGAGAGAAAAGACAATAATCTTTAGAAATAAATCATCATGGCTCCCTTCCTCTCTTCTTTTCTGACTCTGTGTGTTCAGGGGCCAAGAAGGCCTGGAGTCTTTCCCATCAGTCACTGGGTCAGAGCCAAGGTTACATCCTCAGTTCACTAGGTCATAGAAAAACTTGCATAAAAAGTAGATTTTGTCATTTGTTGTCACACAAATCTTCTTGCTTAGAAACACATTCTGGTGTGTCTGACCATGTCTCACTCAGTTATTTAATAGAAACTGTGAAGTCTCACCAGTAAAAATAAAATATCATAATCAAATTTATGCTCCTCACATAGCTAATAAAGCTCTGAGCACCACAGAGAGGCTTTTGTGTTATTTTCTTGTATATAATTTTTACTTTAAAGCACAATTATTTCAAGCTGTTTTGCTTTCTGCGATTCCTCCAATCTGCCATAAGTGCTCTCACGCAGGTCTATTATTTCTCTTCTCTCAAGAGAGGTTTCTGCTGTGCTGTTCTCTCTGCAGACTGAACATCACACGCCGTGGAGGTCACAAATATATTGAATCAGACCTTCATTATCCAGCAGACACCACGGAGCTTCTGACAGACGGCAAACAAAGAACGAAGATGCTGCTTCCAAGTATGGCGGTGATGACATTTGTCATTGTTACGTGGATATTTCATATTTATCAGCCTTGCAACTAGTTTTTTTCCGCCCCTCTTCTCTGGAGGGTTGAAGTTCTTTAAATGTGTCTCTGGGAATAATTAATCATTGGGTGTAGAGATAACCTTGTTTTCACGAACTCCTTCGCCGTGATTCATGTTTCCAAGTATTGCTGGGATTTTTTTTTTTTTTTTTTTCCCAGAACCTGAGCTGTATTATTGGCAGCATTTGAGATCAGGATGATAATCACTGCCGCCATTATTCTGGCTTTAAAGTAGCTTTTCCTTAGCTTTCTATGTGGAGATGATACATTAACCAATGTTTGTGGAGTTGGGAGTATAACAAGTGAATGACATTTGAAAATAAAGACTGCAGGCTTTAAAGGAGAGTCTTGTAACATATTAAAGAAGAAAAACATATTGGGGGAAATTGTTGGATAAAAATGTCAACATTTTTGCTCTTTTAATAAATGTGGGCTAAGCAGGACATCCCAAGCACATGCACATCACATGCAAAGTCTACTTTTTTTTTTTTTTTTGCTTCAGGCTAATTGTTTCTCAGCCCTTCAAAGTTAAAGCCCAGCTGATGCTATGTGATTATCTGATTTGGCCATCACATGTCTTTTTTTTTTTTTAGAGACTACGTTACATCCATCTATCGTCTATTCCTCCTTTTCCTTGCAGGGATGCAGGATGGTTGGTGCCCGTCTCCAGCAGTCGTTGAGTGAGAGGCGAGGTACAACCTGGGCACCACACAGAGACACACAGGACAAAAAAACAATCCATCTACAACATGAAGCAATTTAAATTGTCAGTCAGGCGACAAATATGAATTTTAAAAGTTAAAAGTCGGCCTTTCCTCTGGAAGATGACCACCTAACCAAAGAGCTAGCTCTTTTCAGAACATGAATGTTTAAATGTTTTAAACAATATGTGAGATTCTGTTGTTCCTTCTTCCGTGAGAAACACACTAAATCTCTTTCTCTACAACAACCAAGGTCACTGTGAAGTGTGAATTTCCTGAAAATTTGTATTCGCTGCGTGGTGTAAAATCATGCAGAGGACAGAACAAAGCCGTGGCCAGGTGTGATTTTTAGAGACCTGCACCCAGTGGAACCCGAGGGTTTCAATAGAGACAGGAAAGAGCAACAGAAAACATCAGAAAAATATATTTATACGTATTGCAAAGCGGGATGAAGAGAAAACAAAGCTGTGTATTCGTTCACTGCCTCATTAATGCAACCTTTAATCTTCCATTTTCCCAAGAAACAGCAGGAAAAGGATAACATTATGTCATCTGTGATCATTGAGTCTGAACTGATAGAGAGAACAAATACACCCTTCGTCTAATTTTTAGACTTGATTAAGTTATGCAAAGCTTCTGCAGGGCGACCTTTTAAAGGTGCTTATTGGACCATCATGAAAATATTTCCAGAAGCTGCTTTCAGAAGAAAAGTCTTTTTAATAAAAACGAAAAATCAAAAAGGAATCGCAGCTCATTAGCCGTGTTGCCCAGCTGCTGCAGTCTTTTTTTGGCTCATCTTTATTAATACTACTTATGATTATGGAAGGTGCTGCATTATTATGCATCACATTTAAATAGCTGGGGAGGGAAAAAAAAACTGCAGCTGTGTGGTGAAATATCTCCCCTAAAAGAGAAGAGAACCTATTAGCCAAGGTTTCAAAAGAAACCATTTCTCCCCATTCTGTCTGCTTTATAGGAGCATTTGGTCCCTTGCCTTAAGGTGAAAAACACTAAATCAGATCTAAAGCCAATCCTCTTATCATTCTCCTCAATTTGTTCCAAATGACAAGATGAGGCCAGAGGAGGCAGAACAACCAGAGAGGAGAACTGAAGGAGGAGGTCTGACTGAGGAGCGTTTATATGGAGGGAGCGTTAAAAACATAATGGCCATAATCCTGCTGCTTCTGTCACAAACTTTCTATTTCAGTCCAACTCTAAAATCGATACGTCCAAGCTCTGTTTCATAGCGTGTTATGAATTCAGACATATAATGTAATTTACCAATTATGTCTTTTCAAAAACCGTCACTCAACACAATGTTTTAATCAACTGTTGTGAACTATTTTGGAAATGAACAAGGCTTACAGCTGAGCCTAAAAATGTCATGGTTTGTAGCTGTCAAGAGGATAAAAATGAGGAGATGAGTCACAGAGTCACAGGATGCTGCCAGAGAGCAGGAAGTGAGGAAAAAGTCCAGTGATGAAGAATGACATGCTTAAATACTGAGGAAGAAGTGGAGGATGACTTTGGATGCAGGTGAGGAAACCAGGTGGTTGGACGCAGCTGGGGAGCAAAGTGTCCGACTGTGGGAAGGAAGCAAATTAACATTAAGGTAAGTATTTTTTTTACTCTCTTTAATTAAATGACAAATGACAGCACCAAAAACCTAAAGCTCTCAAATTAGATAATGTGGCTTTTAGAATATTCGATTTAGTGGCAAAATCTTCAGTATGAAATAGTCAAAATATGTAAAAGCTTCTGAGAGTATTCCAGTTTTATTAAGGATTCATTTAGGTAATTCATGAGATTTACATCAAAAATGCCGCAGTAGAATTTGTTTGGCTCTTCATCATTTGTGTACAAGAGAAGAACAAACGTCCTTGATCCAGCTTCATCTGAAAAAGTAAATCATTTAGCTGTACACACAGTCACTTCTTTACACTTGCCAGTTTTTCTGAAGACATTCTTGTTTGGCCCAAGC
Organism: Poecilia latipinna; assembly: GCF_001443285.1. Classification (NCBI taxonomy): domain Eukaryota; kingdom Metazoa; phylum Chordata; class Actinopteri; order Cyprinodontiformes; family Poeciliidae; genus Poecilia; species Poecilia latipinna. The sequence goes on from NW_015113339.1 coordinate 234,237, forward strand.
TGTGTTATTCACAGGCTGTTGCTGGATTAATTAGGTTTTCTCGTATTTGTCTTTCCTCTGATGGCTTTCCCTCCTTTTGGTCAATTTCAGTCTGATGAGGGAGCTTAGCGGAAGAACCGCAAAGAGAGGAAAACAAAAATAGAGCAGTACACAATAACCACTGAAGCCTGGCTGGAACAAACATGCAAACTCATTTGAGTCAGAGTCATTGATTAATTTCGCAAAGCAATTCCCCGAATCTTTCACCGGCGCATCAGAAAAATAAATGTGTATCGAAACACAGGAGAGGCAATGCCGGGCCGCCGAGGGTAATAAAACAATAAAATGAAAATAGAAATTAGACACAGCGAGCTCAGACCGTTGCTATCATCTCAATCGTGTTCAATCCCCAAGTCCAGCTGGAGGTCGGACTCTTATCTGCGCCTCTCACAGCTCTGTGACCAATCAATAGGTTTTAAGCTGCTTTGCTCTCAGCCCAGCTGGAATCTGTGAACGCCCTCATGCCAGGAGATCTGCTCATTTTCCTGCTGAAAGTCATGAAATTCCCCCGGCTTGACGTCAACAAGGTGGAGATTTCTGTCTGCAAGTCGCAATCCAGCTCTACACTCTTAAATGCCGTAGCTGTAAACAAACAAACAAAAAGAAAACATTGTAGATCTCTTAAGCATTTTTAATGTTTTGCTCTATTACAATTTACATGTTTTTATGTTTTAATTTTTGAACAGAAAAAGAAGTAAGTGGCATAAATACAGGAGGAACAGGTGTCCTCTGCCATGTACGTCGGATCAATAAAGCTCTTCTCCGTTGTAATCTTTCCTCGCCCAGCGATTATTATCCTCTGCAAAAGGCTCAAGCTGCAGAGCATTAAAGAGAAAGTGCTCCGTCCTGTGAAGTTACCGTGACATGTACACTTAAAGAACATCCACAAAGCAGAGACCATAATTTACTCCTACTGTCTGGAGCTGCAAATAACACAGAGGAGGGAATTTTCTTCCAGCCTTTTGATGGGTGCCCACTGCGTGGCAAGAAAAGAGCTGTTGTTTAAAAAAAAAAAAAACTTTAGTAAAAACCTAGAGTAGTGGGTTGTCATCGTAGCAAATAGAGCAAAGCTCTGACAGAGACTACGATGGTGGATAGATGCTAGAATGGTATTTCTAGGTTTTTACTCTTGCAATGTCCTGAGAAGCAAAGGAACCGTAGATCCAGCAGCACCACCATACGAGGCATAAATCAAATTTTAAACGTCTAAGCTTCGCTGCTCCTTACCGTACAATCTCTGACGTCATTTAGACATGAAGAACTTCAGCCTGAGTGAAATCATGCAGCATTTAGAAGATCTTTCTGAAACAAAACCCTCTGATGCCTCTGATGAATGTTTAGATTTGTGAAGATGATGCAACTGCAGCAAGACATGACCGCCTGATGGACAGTTTGTTTTGCACGAGGCGTTGGTCACACACAAATACTGGAAAATGTTTGAGGTCACATTACATAATAGTGTCTCATTATCGTGTTTTAGACCAGGCGTCTGCAACATTTACCATTCAAAGAGCCATTTTTCCCTCCAGTCCAGCTAAATAAAAGTCATTTAGAGCCACAAGAGTTACAAGACATTTTTTTTAATTATTGTTTAAAATATGTCAAATTTCCTATCTCCTATAGGAAATTTGTTTTTAAAGAATCTTCATTTTATTTCTATTTTGAACAAACATTTTGGCAAAAAGAGATGGATGCAACTATTTCATGGGATTTTAATACTGGCAAAAGATGAGCACATTGTTTTCAAACTAATGACAAGGTAATTAGATTTAAGAATGTTATTGGTACAATTAAACTGTAAAAACTGTAAAATTGCTAAAAGCGGAATTTGTTTTTATATCTATTTTTATAAGGATTTTTTTTGTTTTTTTTGTTTATCTTCTTCAGTTAAAGTTATTAAGAGCCGTTGTGGAAGATCCACAGAGCCACTTGTGGCTCCAGAGTCGCAGGTTGCAGACAAAGGCGGGGAAATGAAACTATTTTTTTGAGGTCTGAAAAAAGTCTGAATATGAATCCAAAACCAGGTGATGCCCAACGCAAAATGAAAAGAGAATGGAGTTGTGGAAGTGAAACAATGTGTTTGATATTCATTCCCATCACAAGCCTGTTTATTTCCAATCTGGGACTCGACAACACAGTGAGCAGCTCCTTTGTCAACAAAGCCACTTGTTGTTTTCAGAGCGCCACCACTCCAATTTAGCTCAGTGCACACAGACACATTATTAATGGCATTTTATCAATTTTCAACCTGTCTTAATAATTGATCTACTGTAGATTAGCAGTAGATCAATTTCCTTATAAGCATTTGGCCCTGTGGAGCGTCACACATCGTGTGTGTAAAGCATTGAACTTTAATCCTCAGACAGTCAGAGGAACATTAAATATTGAGCAACCTCCTAAGTATACCTACAAATTCATAAAACGTGATGGCAGCTCTGCTTCAGTAAAGAAACGCAGCAGGAGTGGATTATTCAAACTATGAAAACCAACAACATGTCAACAATTAAGTTGTTGTTTTGCTACAATGACGTCGACCTCTTCCCTGCTATGTCTTTCACTATAAAACAACGTGAATAAAAACATGCAGGCGGTAAAACAAAAACAAAAAATGGCTGGTGAAGGTTTGAGCTGCTTTATTCAGCCTTTGTTTCTTTGTCATGTCGGGTGATATAAACAAATGCAAACAATTATCAACACTAAAGACTTTATTTTTCTTCTTTTGAGTGTTTCGTGTCAGCCCACACTTGATTTCAGAACAAAAACTGATTTTTTATATATATATATATATATATATATATATATATATATATATATATATATATATATATATATATATATATATATATTGGACATACTCTAAAAGATGCATTCAGCAGCGCTTCCTCCATTAGAGTCTTTGTTGGAGTAATCATGCTCACAATATCAGTTTCTCAATATTTCAGTTTCTCAAAAGGAAAAGAGAAACCAAAGCTAAATGTGAACTAATAAGAAAGAAACAATTCAGCTGGATTCAAGTAGATCATTACCAGCAGAATATTATTTCTGTCAATCAGTTTTTGCATTTCTCAGCCTCCGAGGCCCGGTGAGGACCCCGGTGAACTCCGGTGTTATTTTGGTTCTGGCAGCAGGAAATCATTAAACTAATGATCCGAGTGTGTGTTTTGATGGTGCATATTTAGTTAGTGACGTCCGAGTGTTTGGAGAATGATTCATGTTTGTGTCTCTAATATTCCAGCTTCTTTGTCCGGTTTCGATACAACACGACACATCCGTGAGAACATCACTGACTTGCACCGCCCCACCAAACCAGACAGCAAACATTGGACACTAAATAAATACATTCTACTGCGTACTCTCACTACTTTGGAATAGGGGAACTGGTTTTGCACAAGTTTGTATCTTTTCTGCGCCCAGCAACTGTGACAATGTTTCAACACTGCAGCCGATGGCAGACTAAACTTTTTACATTTAGGCACAACATTATTCCCGGTGTGGGAATTCCATTTTGTTACTGCAAACTAAATATTTCCGCATTACGTGGAGCTTTAGCAGTATTTCCAAAGACAATGTCTACCTTGTGTGTCTTACAGGTTGCCTTAAAATGCAAAACAAACACAAGATTCAGTCACAGTACTGTATTTGGGCAGCAAATTCCCAACATGGCAACAATTATCCTGCGAGATTTATTTTGCTTTTCAAGACTTTCCATTTACAAAATGCCTTTAATTGGACCTGCTTTTAAGATTAAACCTTTCTTTGCATCTTCAGGCAGAATGAGAAACACAGCGATCCTCTCAGCCGGGAGCACAGACTGTCTTAATATTCACCCTCTGGAGTTTCCATGAACACCCTCTCTGCAGGAGCTTTCGTGTCAATTTGGAAACCCTCCTTTACTTGCTCATTAGAAGAGGTGGCAGGCAGAATAAGCAGCGCCGGTCTGACATTTCCTGCAACACAAAGTCATTAATAAGGTAATAATGAGAAAATATTAAACTAGAAAACTCTCAAGATCTTTGATTCTCGCGTCCTTCTGCGCGTGTAGTGATTTTTTTTTACTAGGTATAAATCGCAGTAGGAAAGCTGGAATGATTTTTAAACGCTGACTACAAACACCAACTCACCTTCTGTTGCTTTGGACGTCGCTACAGAAAACAGTGAATTTGAGAAGGTTCTGGAAAGCCTACGTTGATTGAAATTACATAGTTAACAATGATTATAGTGCACGACTTATTAGTAGAAGAAAAATACTTATCTATTTATAAGTATTCATATCCATATACGCTTCTCTTCATACTTTCAGTCATAGATTGCTTTTCAAAAACGAGGGAAATTGGTGTAACACTTTATTTGAACATAAAACTGACATAATACTGTCATAAACATTGACAGCTCTGAACATAAAGGAGTGTTTATGAATGTCTGACTGTTGTCATGAAGTGTGATTCTGTAAATATTGACACTTTTAATGCAAAGTTGAGTCTTTCAAAGAACTTTTAATGCAAAGTTTTAGTACAACTTTCCATTAAAAGTGTCATTATTTACTAAATAATGCAAAGTTGGCAATTTTAATGGACTTTTAATGTAACTTTTAGTGCAACTTTGCATTAAAAGTCTCATTATTTACTGAATGACACTTCATGACAACAGTCACAGACATTCATAAACACTCCTTCATGTTCATAACATATTTATGACATGTCAGCCTTATTCACACCCCTTCAAATAAAGTGTTACCAGAATCGGTAAAGCCATAGGACAGGCATATGTGTTGGCAGGACAATGAAATAAAGGAATTAATCGCCATCTTATATGAGGCGGTGAAACAGAAATAACGATGAAAGGGATTCTGTAAAACACGCAATAACTCCTCAGCCGGGGGGAAAAAAAAATTGAGTTTCATCCTGAGTAAAATGAATAGGAGGCGGCCAGCTTTAGCTTTAACAACCAGCTGAATGACTCAGGAGTCCAATTAAAGGAAATGACAGATTATTAAAATGTCTGAGATAGAATCATCTCTGCCCAGGTGGAGACGGAAGTTTCTTCAAGACTATTCGATCAACATAAATGTTGGAAATGTAAGTTAAATTGAAAAACAAAACAAAAGGAGTTATGCAAGACCTCATCTTGACATTAATACGGATAAAACGAGTGTGTGATTTGTGTATCTGGGTAAGCAAGGTGTTGCAGTTAGTGGACCTGTATTAAGCTCTGAGTATCAGAGATTTCTGTGTGGGGGGGGGAATTTTTTAGTTTAGGGTGTGAGGACTGATTATCCAGACAAAAGGTGTTGTGGACTTAAAAGAACAGCATGTTATGTTCTGCAGGAACATTAGATACAGTAGCTGTTGGAGTTAAAGGGTCAGTGTAGACTCCTTGTTGTGACATTTGGCAGATGGAACAATCGGCAGAAAGTTTACGACAAAATAACAACTCTTCTGATTTTACACTAGTCCAGTTGGTTTGGTAGCACTTTGTGGTTAACTTTGCTTCTCTGGCTCCAGCTATGTTTTGGTGGCTCAGTACAATCTTATGTACTGTGCATTTAGCTCAGTAGATCATAAATAGCGCATTAAGAGATGGAAGTTAGGAGCCTTGTAAAAATTATCCAAGCGGAGGCCTTAGGGGCTCGTCTGTGATTTTTTTTTTTTTTTTTTACTTGTAAACCTCAAATTGTCTTATATTAAAACTGTCCAGACATATTTGTGTGGTATAATTAAAGCCCGCCAGCTGATGCGCTCATTTGAAAGCAGTGCCAAAGCCAGAGCGAACAACGTTAAATCTGCAAATTCAGTTTTTCGACCCCCCCCCCTCCCCCCTCCAAGTATATGGTCAGAAAGACAGAGATGTTGCTTTAGCCAACATGACAATAACAGAGGCTACTGGCTCTCTTTGCACATTAGTCTCACAGCTAGATGCTTGCTGAGAGGCATGGTGACGGTCAACCTGTTTTATTGCGACGCAGGTATAGCTTGTCGTGTGCCTTGAATAATGGAAAGAGGAATCCGTTTCACTCAATTTTTTCCTTATAAGCTGTTGATTCAGGACATTTGAGTCCAGAGATGTCTACAGAAGAAGCAGCAGCGCATCGCGTGAGTGAGAAATGGACGTCCATTAGCTGGAATCATCTTTTTCGATCAGAGACGTTGATACAATTACTTTTATCAGAAATGAGCAAAGATTAAATGATCGGAAGCAATTTGTGATTTTTTTCTAATTGATCTTATTTTTTCATTCAGCAGGATTCCCCCCCCCTTCCATTCCCTCCTCGGGGTGTGTGTGGTGATAAACTGATCGTACATCTTGTAGTCTCTGGATCGGACACCTGTTCATTTGAAGGTAAATTTTCTCAGATTTTATGGAGGCAGCGCGTTGATAAAGGGCCGGGATAAACACACTGATTTGCTTGGCTGTCCTGCTCTTTCCTTTGCGTTTCTAATTAAGATCCTGGCTCTGCAGCACTAATGGTAATTCACAGGTGTCCGCTGTCTGGCAGTCACCATGACAACCTCAAGGTATGCCATCTAATCCATAACACACACGGGCGAGCGCGCGCGCACACACACACACATGAATTTTTATTCCGGCTCTCTCTTATCAGAGTTGATTAATCCGGACAACAAACACTGCTCTCTGCGGCGTGGGCAACCTGCCAATGATTTCAACTCAACAGGAAATTGAGGCTCTCTGGTATAAGTCAAACCTTAAACTGCTTTGTTGTTTTGCAAACAGACCTTTGAGGGATGGTCATGATTAAGCACTAAAGCTCCTCAGTCCCGCTTTCTTTTATTTTAAAAGTGATCAGGAAAAATGATTGAGCGCAGCAGGGTCGATTTAAACCCCGTCCAGTGAACTCTGCTCCGTGTTTTTTTTTTGTTTTTTCACCAACTCACTGGTGCTGGAGCCTGTTTGTGTTTTCCCACCCATCCGAGCTTTATGGCCTGAGCAAACCACAGCATATTGCACATGGTTTATTGAGTCGCACACAAAACGTCTGACATTAATTTACTGCAGCATTTTTCCCTGCGTGTTTGCAGATCTGCCTTTACGACGTTACTGTCTCGACCATCAGCTACTTTGCTCGATATTATTGGAGCCAGACTCGTTGTTGGTAGAAAATCAATTCAAGTCTCATAACTTATCCCACACCATCTGAAGCATGCATTTGCATTTTCACGAGTCAACAATTATTACTGCAAACAAGAGGAGGGGATGTCTTAGATTATTATTATTATTATTATTATTATTATTTTACATCTGATGTTTATTCCAATAACCAGCATGAAAAGATGAATTCTTTGCTAGAAACTAGAGCAAACATCACATCTGCAACCAGTTATGCATTTGACAACCATGGCTTAAAAGTTTTAGAAATCAACTGTTTACATACATTTTTATGCATTTGGTTACTGAAATAATGTGAAACTGAAAATAAGTAGTTAAAAGCAAATAAAGAAATAACAGTAAATCTATCATTCAGAAATGATTTAATCCAACGTGGCCTTCAGATAAAGGATGTTATCCTTAGCTTATTTTCTTGTTCAACTTTTTGAAGCCATCTCTGCAGATGAGTGACTTCCCTCGGTTTCTGCAGCAGGTATTTTTGTCTTATCGTCAGTTAACTTCTCAAGTTGTCTCGGGTTTTAAAGGTCACGTCTTTCCACTCCACATTTCAGCTCCTTTCATGTATCAGATCTCACAGAAACCCACTTTTAAAGAGCAAGTTACATTTTTAGCTTTTGTTTTGGGTCATTATGCTTTCTGACAAATAGGAGCAGGTTTCACTTCATAAGCCTTAATATTTCATTGAACCCAGCGTGGACCTGAGCCAACCTGTGCCAGGAGCGACCCGAGAACAAACGACAGTCTCCTCGTGTTTAGCAGCAAATCTAACTCTCTTTTTTTTTGGAAGCCTTCATTTTGCGCTCGTAAATTGCCTGAAGATCCAGTGTTGTCTCATTTGTCCTTAAGAAAATGTTTCAAATTTCCCAGCAGTAAGGAAAGGAGTAGTAAGAATAACACATTTTCATGCTGCATAAAATCATGAAAACCACTGTGACATCTATGTTTTAGAAATGAACTTTCAAACAAAACAACAAACATCAAGACTGCCTTTCTTTAAAAAAAATCTATAAAGTGTTGATTTTGTAGTAAATGCCCTTATTTCACCACAATCTTTAAATGTTGCTCCACCGTTGAAGCAGGAAGTGTTTTGCTACCGCAAAACGTTAATATCATACTTTGGCAAAATCGTTAAAAAATCTAAATCGTTAATTTCTAAAATATATATATATATACTTTTTTTTTTTAAATCACCATTTTTCTCTACAACTGAAATTATTGAGCGTCACAGAGAAGAGTTTTAAAATACAAATACTCTGGTTTCTCTTCTTTGCCCTTCTTGACTCACTCTAATTTAATAAATTAATTTGTTCATGTAGGCTACATGACACAAATTAACAAACTTAAAATTATAATTCTGATAATAATCAGCTTGATGACTGAAGATCTCATTTCCATCATTTAAATTTCCTCTGCATCTTAGCAGTGAGCAGAAAGAAAAGCACAGGAAGTAGAAGTAGCCAATCAGGGTTTGAACTGTAGAAGTGCCTACATTTTAGAAACATCCACTTTGAGTCTGCAGATAATCCTCTCTCACTCCATTCTGTTTCTCTGGATCACAAAGGACATAAAAACAATGTAAATGCAACTTTTAATGTTGACTAATATATTTTTGTTTGTTGTTGTTTTTCCGAAACCGTTGGACTCAAATAAATCCCTGCATTTGATTTATTAATCACCAATAAAGCTTGCCATGTAAAACACAAAGGGTGTGGAGTAGTACTGGACAGGGTTCAAATACAGAGACACACTATCTAAAATATGTGGTGAACATCACCAATTAAAGAGAACAAACTCCTGTGTTACACATTAAATCCACACAACAGACCAACCGTTCTCCCCGACACGCCGTCCCTCCTTGGTTTGGTTGTATTTCCAGCCATTGCTGTTACTGTAGAAACTGACCGTGGCTAAAATCTAGTGCGATAGCCGCAGCGTCCAAAAAATGACTTCTTTTGCCCACGTCTCATGAACAATAAGCTTGTGCAGTCTCTCCCTCACCGTAGAGGCCATCGTCTGCAACAACAGGCTGCTGTAGGTCCCCTGGTGACATTTCAGCATTTTTGAAGATTTCTGTTATGATTGAAGCTGTGCTTTGCTCATTTCTTTCCGTCTCTTTACAATATCTTATGCATGAATGGTCTGAAACATCTAAACGTGCCTGACCATTTCACATCTTGCAGTCTGGTCTCAGGCTAAGATTGTGTAGACGATTATACCTGGACATTTTGTCCGTTGGCTTAAATGTTCTCCATTTGTAGACTTTATTTTCTCCAAAAGTTATACTTCTTGAGTTGGACGGATGGATGTGTGAGCAATTCACCCCAGCACGGCACGTTTTATTTCACATCTATTGTCGCCAATGTGTTGTTGAATTACATGGACTCAAAATCGAGGCTTTTATCTCAACCTGTGGGGGCTCTGTGGACGTTTTCGGTGTCAATCAAAGAGCCACGCGTGACGCTTATTTTACCAGTGTTGGTTTGACAGATGGGAGATGCATCTTTAAAGAACGACACGTCGAAAGAGGCTGGAGATGAAGCAGGAGTTAGAGAGTTGAAACTGTGTCAGCTGTGTTTATTGATGAGGACACCATGTCAGGATCTTGTCACTTTGATGAAAAAGATGAATAATTTGTTGCTCGGAGAGAGAACAAACAGTACCACGCTTCTCTCAAGATTATCATAGAATGACGAGAGACTGCAGAGAAAAATAGCTCTCTCGTCGTGTGCAAGGTCTAATGGCTGCTTGATGCAGCTGCTTTCATTTCCTGTCAAGTTTAGACTTTTTTTTCATGAAATGAAATAGTAAGCTATGGTCATTTTGGATTCAGAGATTAAAATCGACACTTGCATCGTCAAAAGTGGCATTTCCTGTATTTTACTTTTAATGACCACTTCATGAACTTCACTGATCTTTTCAAAAACTTCAAGGCTGTTTTAGTAGATAAAAGAGGCAACATGAGTGTCCTTTATTGTTAAAATTTGTTCTTCAGAGATAATGCCAATGATGCAAGAGACCATAATACAACATTAACTCTCCAGCTCTGCAGCTTGATGGAAACACATTGCAAACATGTTGCAAAACATAATTTATTGATTTTCCTTCTGAATAATGTTCTGTTTTGTTTTTCTGCGCTATAAATCAAAGGTATCTGGAGAATCTGTAAACAGTCTTGCAGTGCAGATTTTTCACTGCTGAAGAAAATAGTCCCTTTTTTATATCCAACCCTGTAGATTACAAAAAATATATTTTGTTGCCTTATAAACCAACTACATTATTTTGCCAAAATTTCAAACATCAAAAATGGGATGTTGAGTGACATCCCATTTTTAATGCATAAAGTTTACTATAATGTTGAACCCCCATTTTTAATCTTTATCAGCTTCAGCTGTTTTGGCAAGATCTTTTTTTTTTTACCCTAATTCCATTAGTGCATTTGCGAGGTCAGACACTGGCGTTGGATGAGAGGGCAAGGCTCACAGTCTTTAGTCTAAATCTAATGCTGTCCTCTTGGCAACTACCAAATGCAGAGTGATAGACAGAAAAGAACATGTTGTGATTGTTGATAACACACATTTTCTGTTCTGGAGTCTAATAAACTCTTACATGCATTGCAGGTGATGGTGTAAGGTTTGGATGCAGAACGGTCATGGAAACTCATTCCAAGAAGCTTTCCACACTCTATTTATATGTATACAGTGTGTCACTAAGGAGACACTTTAAGGAAAGTAAAGGCTTGTAATAACAGACAATCAGCCAGCCGTACCGTGGGCTTTGTACCTGCTAACGGGCCAATCAAGTTGGACTTTCATGATAATCAGTACAACAATCATTGTGCCTGTGCTTTACAGTATAATTTTACAGCTTGACTCAAACAGTGGTGAGCTATTTAGGGCTTCCTTTGAGCACTTAGATGCAAGTAAGATGGCAGAAAATAAGACTGCTGAAGATCAAAGCACTGTAGAGATAGAGATAGAAGTGCTTTTAACTGCGGCTGTTGTATCAGATTGGTGAGGTGTTATTTTCAGCTCTCAGTAAATATGTTGTCCAATTGAAAAAATGATTTTTCAATGTCCAGTGGGTGATTCTGCTGCTGTAATATAAGTCACTTTAATTTTAAGGCATTTTACACATCCGTTGTCACCAGGAGTGACAATGAATATGGAGAAAACTCTGTTTTTCCTGGCTAGAAACATTAATGAGAGGTTAATATCAGTTCTGTTTCCTATGATTTAAAGCTCTGAAGTATAGACTTGTTGACTTGCGCTGTATAAGCAGTAGCATCCCCCACTGCCTTTTCCTTCATACTTTTCTAAAGAAGATCACTGATTCTGAGGAACGCCACTTGAAGTTGTCAGAAAATTGCTGTTAAGGCATAAACACTGCAGGCGGCCATTGGACTAAATTTAAATTTTAACAACATTGCTATCAACTCCCCCACAAGACACACACCCACACTCTCTTGTCTCATTCCTTCACTCTGAGAGCACTCCTCTATGTGGTTGCCATAGTAATCCGAAAGCCAATAACAGCCTTAAACCTTTCCCCTCTAAAGTCGGGAAAGCCGTGGATGGAAATTGCCCCAATCAAATTTGCCCCACAGAGTATCGGCTCTCTTTGATGATGCTGCGCCTCGTCCAGAATCGACTCCCTTCGCCCTCAGCCCTCTCGTGTTTCCGCCGTCTCTCCCTGACTCAGAGGAAGACAGCGGCATAAATCAATTTACAAGCTGTGTGAGACATTCGGCATCAGATGGAAATCAACAGTGGCAGATGGAGGATATTGGAAAACATTTTCTTCCCCCGCCAACTGCAGCGGCAGCATCTCCTGTGCAGCTGGCAAAGGAAACCTAATAGTATGTTTGCGTGTGCATTCGCTTCGAAGGTGATGAATTGGAGTCGGTGAGGATCCAGAGAGGATATGGAGTTGTGAATCTCGTGCTTGGCTTGCATTTTAACAATATCAAATCATGAACATTTTCATGTCAGCCAAAGTTTTTGGAGGTTGAATCAGCTGAGTGTGTTGGTAAATGAGGGACCAACAGGCTTCCACCTTGAATTTCCCTCAGGCAGATCAACACAAGATCGATGTGAGTTTGTTGTGAACTAATAACGAGATCAACTCTTTTGATTTTTCCAAAATAAAAATCTACCCTCTCATGATCTGAATATATTATATTGTAACTAAAATGGTGTAGCTTCACAGAAAGGTGATCTCACAAAGCCGTACAATCAATATTTTTGATTATTTTCTGCACTGGATTCAAACTGAATTTTACTAAGCAAGCCCATCAAGCAAACCAGATGGGAGCAATTTGCACCCATTGTATTATTGTGTTGGGTTGCAATTTGTCTATCGTTTGCCACAAACACAACAAATACAGAAGCAGCAGCCAAAAAGCATTCCTCAAAAGTTTGGAAGCAACAACTGGCTGGAGGGATGACGTTGGAACGGTGTTGCTAAAGCAATAAATGACACTCCAGATTGTATAACAGAGCAGGATGCTGCATCCTCCATTCAGACACTACAGGAAAGAAAATCAGACTGCAACTGTATAAATCTGTAGAAATGCCCCAAAATAAAATGCTAACCTGTAAATATTTCAGAATAAGTACCTGGACGTTGTTTTTGTTTCACTTAATAAATGAAATAGTGTCTTTTGTTTTGATTGGGTTGTTTTGTTTTGGGGTTTTTTCTTCTCCTAAATGACATTTACGTCTAGTTTTCAGGAGGTGGTGTTTTTACCCAGGCGGCTCTGAGCACTGAGAAAAGAAAGTGATTTGATCTGGTAGTAATTTGCATTAATATACTTGAAGTAGGTTGACTTACCTTAAAAGTGTGTAAGGGTTGAACTCTAGGTTAGGTTATTTTATTTATACCCATAGATAGAGTTGTTTTAAAGTGGCACAAAGCATACAATCCACGTACACACACACACACACACTAAAAAGCACAAACACAGATCAATATAACCAGAACCACTCGCATAAAATTAACATAAATAACATGTTGAAATAAAAACACGAATAAAGTCCATGAGATAAAATCCTTTAAGAACCAATGAGAGCATCAATATGCATAACGAGACTCTCAAAAGAATATGAAGGATTTATGCCACAAAGTCCATCACTGATAGACAAAGCCCTGAGACATGTCTGACTTTTAAATTTTAAAGACTTATTTAGAGTAACCCAAGAGTTTGAGAAACTCAAGCCTTCAAGCTTGGGACAAAGTAGCAGAGCCTCAATTAATAATGTTGTCTGGAAGGTGAAATTATTACTCTTTGAAGTTTCCCCTACATATTTTTCCAAGAGCATGAGGAGAAAGATTTATTCCTTCTGTTAATGGAGTAAATTCAGTGCCAATGAGCCGTTATCTGGGTGGTTTCTGCCTCATTTACATCTGCTAAAGACGCGGCTATTTTAAGACCGAAGCTCCAAACCTAATTAAGCTAAAACTATAGAAAAAGCAGCATTCCCACACCGATGAGTCAGGACTTCAGGTCCTGCATTTGAATCCCAACCTGGGCTCCGTTTGCATGGAGTTTGCCCTGTGCATGTATTTGTTTTTCCTCCAACAATCCAAAAACATGGCCGTTAAGGTATCTGACTCCCAAATTGTCCTTGTGAGTGAGAGTGTGTGTGTGTAAATCTAGCACAGCTTTTTCCCCCTTCTTAGCTTACAAAAATGCCTTTGAGATGGTCTTGAGTTCCTGCGTTTGGGACTGTTGGGTTACACGAGTCATTTCTAAAGCTTTGCATGCATCACACCTGTTAAAGCGCACAAACTTTATTTTACCAACGACGACGTACAGTAACCTCCTATTTACAAAATGAATCTAACTGTCAAATCTTTTATATAAGAAGTAAATCCAGCCAGTCATTCTTGGTTTATTTTAGCTGTGAATTTTGTAATGGACTGACTGTGAGGTTCACCAGGACATATAGGGCTTTAAATACAATACAACCTCGCCGGAGAGTCGTTAACTGAGTGCTGTTCTGTTCCCTGACTTTAAGACGACAGACATCTCCACGGCGGAAACACACGCCTCACTCCAAATGAAAAGATGTCAAAACAAACGAAGGGGAGCAGAATAGGACAGATGCTGGCATTATTAGGTCTGTTTGTGCTCATTACTTCTCGTTCCACCTCGTCTTCCACACAATTTGTCTCAAACATGGGCAGGTTTAAAACTAATTCCTCCCTGCGGCTGAAAAAAATATTGCGCACTGCTTGTTCCTGCCAATTACTGATAGTATGGCAGTGATTAGATATTTTTATGTTCCCATTTTATGTGTGCACATTTGATGCTATATTCCAGGTAATACCAAATGAGAACTAGATAAGGCCCAGCAACTCTGCTAGATTTTTTTTTTAAGTGGCAGGACGTCAAAAGAAAAAAAAAAAAAAAAAAAGCAGCATTCGACATGTAATTGGAAAGAGCAGGCAATGATGTATATTTCTGTCCATGAAAGATGGACAGAAATATACAATTTTAAACACTTCCAAGAACACAATGTTTGCATATTCAAATATTTCAACCACCTTGTTGTTTGTTAGAGAAAATTAGTGAACAAACAGCATCTTGAAGAGCAAGACCAACATGCAAAAAGACAACAGGGTGAGATTCAAACCCAGGACCTTCTGTGCAGCACTTTCTATTTATCATGCCAATAAATACAGTGAAATGTTTGAAAGTGAGAAAATATGAAAAAGGTCTGAGTGGAATAAACGTTTTACACAAAAAAACACCAGCAATGTGACCAACTTTAGAGCTGGTCTTCAAACACAGTAAGTGTTTGTCTCTTTCAAAAAACACAATAAAAACTTACAAGTCAACAACAACGTTACCAGTGATTGCAGTGACTTTTTATTGAAAGTATCTCCAACCCATTAACACACAGAGAGAGAACAGCTGTCAGTTGTCGTAACGTCACAGTGTGAACGTAATTAACCACAAAGATCAGAAACAGCACAGTAACTACTACACAACGTTTAAAAAAAAGTTAAGGATCAAGAGTCAAGTATAGGATTGGCACTTTTTCAGCTTCATCTGTCAGAGCAAACTTCTCAAGACAGGGGGGGGGGGGAAACATCACCACATTTACAGTTTCATTTAAAACAAAATCTCAACAAGCCAAAAGAAAACAAAATCACTGTCAGTAAAACACACATACATGGATATTGATGGGTTTCTTATTTAAACTGCCATCAGCAGAGCCTCTTTGCCCTTTGTCTAATTAGAAATCTGTTGAATGGACAGATTTGAGCCACAGCAGCAGGATGGCCATTAGGGAAAGTTAATGCTGATAATTCCTCTGTAGATTCAGGTTTGAGTTTAAAGCAGATGATTGTTTTCCAGTTTCCTTAATATTAAATTCTTTGGTGTTTAAAATGAGCAGAAAGTACAAATCAAACACCATCAAATAATTTAAAAAATGGAATAAAGTTGTAGAAGGGACTCAGACAGAAGAGCTGTGAACTCTGCTGACCGAGGGGAAACTGAGTGGAGAACTAACTCATGTGGTTCTGCAGGTTTATTTCAACTCCACCCTTCGACAACTTTATCAGTGGCTCGTGACTCAAACCCTCCGTGTTGCCTGAGAGTTTTCTGCATGTCAAACTTTTACCTCTGCTGCAGAACAATGTGGACACAATGTTCTTTTTGTTTCAAAACTCAGTGAGAAATGTAAAGCTGCAACTTTTGCTTTGCTTTCACCTTGTCTGATGTTCATCGAGACCTTGGAGCTAAATTGCTGTAAAAGGTAAAAAGTTGGCAGAAGATGATCCCATCAGTCTTTTACTTTCTTTAAAAAAGCTAAATAGGTGTTTGATATTGTAACTTAAATGTCTCTGCAATGCCAGAGAAGGGCCTTGTTTGGTGGTCATGTCAACATTTAAATCTGCGGTTTTAGTTACCTT
The DNA here is from genome assembly GCF_001443285.1 of Poecilia latipinna. Classification (NCBI taxonomy): domain Eukaryota; kingdom Metazoa; phylum Chordata; class Actinopteri; order Cyprinodontiformes; family Poeciliidae; genus Poecilia; species Poecilia latipinna. The sequence continues at coordinate 250,320 of NW_015113339.1, forward strand.
TCTCAAAAACCTTCTGCTCCAAAAGAAGCCTGGACTCTTTCCTATAACCAGGCACCAATTTGTACTAGTCTGAGGATTTTAAGTTTTTTTCTATTATGTATTTTTTGTTGTTGTTGTTGTTGTTTGCTTTAAGGTATGTGGACTCCAGGCATTCACAGGGGTTTGGGACCACAGTCTATAAAAATTTTACGCTTATATTTGCCAGTTTCAGTCAAAACTGTCTTTCCAGTACCGCAAAAGCTAACATCTACAGTCCTCCTTCTTGGAAATAAGGAAAATGAATGGCAGTCCAGGATTCCAGGACTGGCTGCTTTGAAAACACCAGCCAATAGCGCATCAAGTAGCGTCATACCTTGGTATTTCAGTTTCCCAATCTGTATTTTTTACTGATATTGTAGAAAAAAAATTCCGTGAATATCTGTCAACATATGCGACCAACATGAGGTCACTGGTATTGAAATTGTGATTATTAAAGATCGTAATTTACAAATGTTTCACAGGAGTCAATTTGTTATCTCTCATTATCTCAGTATTATCATTCTACTCCCTAAAATGTGGCAGCTGAACTCCAAAATAAATGATTTGCTAACAAGTTGCACCTCAACCTGACCATAAGTAGAACCATCTGTTAAATAAAACTTTTATTACAGGGAGGAAATGATCTGTAACAACTGCATTCAGTAAAAAAAAATGGGTTTGAAACAAATTTTGTAAAACTTGACAAGGAAAATTAATTAACCTTGCAATGTTGGCCTCCATGTTTAAAGCCTCCACAATTAGAGTTTTGCTCCTCTTGTTTGAAGCTTTTGAACTATTGCTGTGGCTGTCAGTGTTTAAGAATGGCATGCTCTCTTGTCTTTCCCATTTTGAAGAGTGTCTTAATGAAACAGGCCCCTGTTTCAAGTAATTTTAACATTGCAAGAAATTAGAAAGTTACAAAATCCTGGTTAAAAGCAAATAAAAGGCTGATTAAATGAAGTGTACATTCAAAATGATGTAAGAGATCAATTATTTACTTACATATTACTTTCATTATTGGGTGAACACCCAAGTGAAAGTTTGGATTTTTCAACATATTTCTGTTTGACACAGTGCTGGTGCAATAAATGTTTTATCTATTTCAAGGCCTACACTTTCAATGCCTATAAAATAAAAGCTAAACTTTCATTTTTCTTTTAAAGTCGGGTTCAGGTGCAATGGGTCATTAATAGCAACAGTTTGTTCAGAAAACAGGGATTGAAATTAGCAGAGCACTACTGTACAGCTGTAAAAGAGAAAGACACTATCAAACAATCAGCAAATCACAGCTATCATGTGCATTACTATAACAATCACTCTTTGTGACTGAAGCAAAGTTTTACCTCAATGTACAAAAAGCACAATTTAAAAAAAAAATGCTAAAATTGAGCACAGCCACATCTGAGGAAGTTCAGCCATGCTAGAAGAAGCCTCAGAGATATAGTTTGGTTTTACCGGGAGCTTGAATCCAAAGTACAGCAAGACTACGAGCAGCTCAACACAAGAAGGCAGCAGAGATTACAACATTTCACCAAATCTACCCCATCAGAGAACGGCCAACAGCGTCACTGTAAGCGAAGTAATATAGAGCACATCAACAGGGGAGCTACAGGTGGGCGGCACACGCCGTGTGGAGGAAAAGTCTTTAACAGAAGCGTCACTCCTTTTCTCTCTCTCTCACTCGGAGCTGCTGCAATCATTTGCAATTCCTTCAGAAGCGCCACAGAAAAGGAGCGGGCTGCCGTTCACGTTTGTGTTGCTGCTCTCTGTGGCGCTTTGCTTTGCTGTCTGTGTTGTCTGTTTTCTCTCTCTCACCGACGGGCTCGTCAGCACTTGCTAGCTGGTGCATAATTAAGTCGTTCGACAAACGTTAACTCCTGTTTACAGCGAATAGATAAAATACAGTGCAAGTCCAACATACGGCAAGTTTCAAAAGCATTTTACAAAAAAAGAAAAAACTCCACTTTACAGATAGAAAGTGAACAACTCTGGACAAAATCATGCGGCTCAAACACACATCCAAACTTTCTCACCATCTCTCTCTCTCTCTCACACACACACACACACACACACACAGAGTAAGGCTTTAGGGTTTCAGAAAACTTTGAGCATGTCATGCAAACACCAGTAACATGTTGATACCATGCAGCCGGTAACGCACTGACGCCAATGCTCTAATCTCATATATTTAAAAAAGTAACACATTTACATGCACACTGCTAATACAGAGGCACTACAGCAAAAGACTGGTTGCATACGTCGATGGCTGACTTTGAAAAAATAAAAATAAAATTTACAGGGTTTAATGAGTTTAATGAACTTGTCTTTTGTCCTCCTGCCAACAACATCACTCCAAATGTGCTGAAGCAGCGTTCAAAGTTTTACCGAACATGTGCTAATTTAACAGGCTTGATTAAAGTGGAGAAAAATTGACCATTGAAGAGCGTTTAAGCTGATATGAGAGTCCAGTAAGGTATCAGCAGTCAGACTGATGATAGTCATGTGCCAATTTAGTGAGTGCCTGTTGCTCGGCTGCACAAGATTTAATCAGGTTGTTGCCCACACTGGGCAGCTGCAGCTGGAAAATCAATCATGAGGCTAAACAAGCTTCATCAAACAAATAGATATGTTGCATTTATTACTGCAAACACTAATCTGTTGTTTTTCCAAGACCTTCACCCACACCATATAAAATCCTAATCAGACCGTCCAGTGGTCTGTTTTGTTTTTCCGTGGAGATTGCCAGAAGCTGTTTGAATCCGAATAAAATAGTTTCTGATTCTAACGCTGGATTTGAACAAACCACTGGAGTTGCAGGACGGAGTTTAACTCAAGCGAAATCCTCCAAAGCAGCAAGATCATGATGCATCTTGCTGCTGATCCTATTGCTGTTTTATGCTCTCGCATAAATGCATCAGTTTGATATTTTTTTTCCTCTTCCTCCAAACTAGCCTTTATATTACTAGAGTGCACTTTACCTGAGTGGTAGTCTTTTTGTTTACCTTTTAAATGAGTATATATGCTTTAGGGTCAAATTGTGTCATCTGTCCCTGATACAACTTTGCAATATTTCAAACAATGGGATACATTTGTTCAGGGATGTTAATGGGCATAAATCCTCTCATGTTTCACTCAGAGAATTTTTATTTTTACAGGTAATTTCAGTAAAACTGAGAGGTTTTTGTTTTGTTTTTGTATTTCCAACCCTTAATCTCAAAAATGTCTCCTGATCCAGAAGAAATATGTGGTTGTGTATTTTTTATTTTATTTATCTTTTTCCAGGCATGTATCACCTCCTTTCTTTAAGGGTTAATGTGTGTTTATGTAAGGAAATATTGGTTAAAATAGTTATGTCATTACAATATTTAACTGTAGAAAAAAATTGAAGACAGTTTATTCTGAGCTATGGATGCAGCCTTTCAAGGGACACCAGTGAAAACTATATTTACACACAGTAATGTTTAGAGTTTTGAGCTAATCTGCTATCCAATATACAAAGGCTTAATAATATTGTTATTCCTCAAAACAGATTCAAGTTTAATCCAGGCTCTCAATGCATCTCTTTGTTTTCCTTTCACAGTCCTGTCCAGTTCTCCACTAACTCAGCATCAAAAGAGACACATTTATTGCAAAACCCTTCCAAATCTGCCCTAAAACATAATCTCAGAATATGACATGTGGTTTGACAACGACCTTATTTGAGGAAATTATGTTTACAACATAAACTTCTGATATGTCGGCATGTTTTTCAGCAGAAGCCTGGATATCAGGCATCCAGGCTTGATCTGTGGCTTGCAGAGATCTAGACAATAGATTTTACAATAGATCTGAAAAATCTATTGTCTTTTCATGACATTCCTGACCGCCTTGATGTTTGAATCTTCTACTTTATCTAGTTAAGTTATACCATAGATTTAGATTTTTTTTTATCATTTCTTTTCACAATGTTGAAAATCAGATAAATACGGTAACTCCACATTTATGAAATAATCTTGCATTAATTGATTTAGAATTACTGGTGCCAGCATTTTACTTCATATCTTTTTACATAGTGGATTTTCAGTTTGTCAAAATATATTCTAGTAAAACTTTGTTGGGAGCCTCCCAAGCAAGAGGTATTTTGTGATTTTAAACAGGCATCTCTATATTAGTGTATAATCACTTTTGGAGAGAAAACTAATTATTCTGAAGCGAGGGTTTTAAAGAAGACAGCTGAAAATGTTCCTCCCAAAGTACATTCTTCACCGTTCTTGGAAATGTGTGATTTCTAATCAGTAGATTTAAAGAAAGTCACAGAAAGTGAAACTACAGCAGATGTGGCGACAGGTTAAAAGAAGCTCTAACTTTGTAATGTATTGATATTGGACAAATTAGGTATGTTGAGGTAATGGATTTTAATATTGCTGAGTGAGATTTTAATCCCCCAAATATTTGTACTCCAGCTGACAGCTAACGAATGAAATTTGAAGCAGAAACCGAGTGCAGTAACAGGATGCTACATAAATTACCGTCTAAATGCAACACGGTTAAAAACAGGTCTGTTTTTGTTGCTTTAACCTTGGTCGGATCGGGTCTGCGAAAGCAAAACTGCGACGGTGCGATACTGGTGAAGAAGCAGGTCTTGGTTGTTGTGTAACATTTCTAATTTTGAGTGTTTTAATCAAGTTTAATCAGATCATAGCAGTCCTTTGCTTAATCACTCATATTGTAATTCCATTTTTGATGTGCATGTAAATGTGGGCACTCTTTTCGCTCCTTGCCTTCGCCGTGCACATCAAAGGATCATTTGCACATCAGGATCTAGGGCCACTTCAAAGCGCGCACTCCTTCACAAAAGCATCTCTGTGCCGGCAGATGGCGGAGCCGATGTAAAAAATCCTGCGCTGCCGCGGATTTCAGTCACACATTACAATAATAAAACCACAACGAGGACGTTGGCGCTGGAGGACAGGAGACGGCCTGACGCACAGGTGCTGTCCAACCTTTGAGCCAGGGGGGCCTGGCTCAGGACATTCAGCCGGGAGACGTGCTCAGAATGGAGAGCTTTCATCTGCCACATTCATCTGGTGCTGTTGGGTTCAGTTTGGTTCGGTGAGAATCCATTTTTAGGAGAAGAAGTGGATTAAATCCTCCATTCTTGTACACCAGGGAGCTTATGGTGAAATCTTTTCTTCTTCATAGATTAAAGTCAATGAGTGATGGAGAAAACAGTGCAAACACCAAAGAACAGCTTCAGTCAGAAGAGGTTCTGTGGGAAGGTTACAAGCGGTTAATAGCTTACCTGCAGTAAATAACTCTTGGCATCTTTATTTATTATAAATCCAAGTTTGTGGGTCCCAGAGCCTGAAGCTAAACAGCTGGTCTAACCAGGGCCAAGCAGGTTTCAGGTCAGAAGCAGCTTTGACAGAACCGGGTCAGCAGAGGACCGACAAAATGGTACCAGAACCTTAGAGCTTTTAACGTGATGGAAAAACAAGACAAATTAAGGAAATAGATCTTAGTTTTTTGTGTTTTTCTCTCTTCTTATGTTTCACACAGGAAGATCATTGCAGATGCGCTGGCTCCACTTCCTGTGTAAAATGTAAATAATCACAGATGACTGTAATTAAAATCAAGTTTTCATAAACCACAATGTTGTTTTTGAGATCTGATTTGTAGGAATCCACTTTGGTCGCTAATTTCAGACTAGCGACAGCTTCAGCCACGATGACCGACTGATCTGGATTTAAGCTAAAGTAAGATGCCTCGAGAGTCATCTACAGTACGTCACATGGTAACTGCTTGTAAACTTTATCAGAACTGCTCTTTGAAAATCCCAAGTTATCAGCTTAAACTCCATCTGCTGTGGTTTTAGAGCCCTGAGAGCAACTTTGCTAGTGGTACCTCCCTCTCTCCCAGCAGCGTGTCTCTCTTCAGGCTGGTGCCCTTGTTCACCACCTTGAACTTCACAGAAAGGTTCTTCACCTGAACAGAGCTGATGGAGTCAAAGAAGAAGTCCTCATTGAAGACCGGGTTGCGGCTGTTCTTGATGATGTTGCTCCTCTGCTTCTGCAGCTTGCCTGGGTTCAGGTACACAGACACGCAGCAGTTGATGCTTTTGATGTCGACGTGCTTGTCATACAGACTCTCAGCCACCAGGACCCGGATGAGCAGGCGTGACGTGCCGGAGTCGTAGTTGGCGCTGATCCTCACCGTGCCGCCCTTGTGCAGGTTGATGGTGTGCTCCCGCTGGAGGCCGTGGTCGGACGCCCCTCCGGCGCCGTGAAGGGACGGGATGCGGAGCCGCCGCTGGATGTTGGGGCTGGGTTCGGCCGAGCTGCATTCGTCTGTCGACAGGGAGCTGTGGCGAGCCAGCGTCCGCTTGGCTTTCGCCACTTTGGCCTGCGTCTCGTGCGTGAAGATCTTGAGGAGGGAGGCGGAGCGGGACAGCAACGGCGAGCTGAAGGGGGAGGACTCAGCGGAAGAGCAGGTGTCACTTTCTCCACCACTGAAGTACCGGTAGGGGTTTATGTGGGAGGTGTTGCAGTCAGCGGGGGTCAGATGGTTCCCTGTCTCACTGCCCTTCCCTGGAGTCTTCCTCTGGGTGTTTGGGGAAGTGATGGGACTGGTCAGCTCGCAGTGGAACAGGGACTCTTTGCGTCGAGTGTGGGGGCTCTCCTTCAGGGTCGCGAAGCCATAAGATGTCTGAGTCTTGGGAACGTATGGCAGAGACATCGCGGTCTGCGACTGGGGGTCTGCATTGGTGTCCCCAGCCACGACGTCATCCGCACTCTCTATCTGGATGATGTGGCGGTTCGCTGCTCTCAGCAGGTTCTTTGTATCTCCTGCGATCTTGGCCACCAGGCGAGGGCTCCTCGGATTGCTGATCTTCCTGGTGCTGCTGATGGTTTGCTCAGAAGTGGACGGCTGCAGCCCCTCTTTGGGCTTGATGCTCGGCACCTCGGGCTCTGGGGGGCAGCTGACCAGCTTTGGGGGGATGAAGAAGTCTGGGATCTTGTCGGGAGTGAGCACGTTGCTGTATGGTGCAGCGGCAGCCTTCCTGTCACCGTTGTCTCCTTGTCGCAGCACATTGGTCTCCACCGAGCCACGGATCTTATCCAGAACCCACATTTTCCCACCAGACGGAGGCAGGAGCAGGGGGGCGGGTTTCACTCAGGAGCCTCTGTAATTAATAACACACATTGAATGGAGAGAAGTGTAAATGAGAGAGGGGAGAAAAACACCTGAATGCTGAAGAGCTGAAACACCGTCTGCAATTAAACTCCCAAGTATTTGCTGAAACATGTCAATAAAGTCGTTTTCATTATGGGTATGAGTTATGAAAACCACAAATTTAGCTTCTCTTAAATTTGAATATTAGATATGGCCAATACAAAATATATTTTTAAGTAGAAACTGCCATGTTATAGTTACATAATGGCACAATAATGGACAAGATTATTGAGTTGACAGTTGTCCAGTCACTGAGCTCCTTCAAAAAGAGGTAAAAAAAAAACACAAATATAATTGACAAAAGAGTTGTTTCCAAGCATATTAATGAAAAATTAAAGGAATAAAAACTGTTTAAAGAACAGCAGAGCTTACACTATTTAAAAGAAAGAAAAATCAAATTTAGGACAACTCAGCATATTTCCACATGTACCAGTAACCCTGAATCAGTGTTACTTATTGCTCTGCATGACCCAAGAAAATCTGTGTGGTATTGTCAAAAATAACATGGGAGACACTAAACCCAACAATGCAGACATGATGAAGGTCTCCGTTAAAGCAAAGTGGGGTTATCAAACACCAGCCTGCCACATCAAATTGTTGCATTCAGCAGCAATTTGCAAACAATCAGCTATCAGCAAAAAAAAAAAAAGGAAACCCTTTAAAAGTCTAACATTTTTAGACAAACCCATGTTAAAATAAATAACCAAACAAATCAATCTGCAGAGCATAAGTTTAAACATTCTGGTATAAAAGATTATGAAAAAGCAATTATAAATCAGCACTTTCACATCTCTTCCTTGTTAAAATGGCTAAATCTGAGCAGGCACGTGCAGAGGGAGGGGCTGGGGGTGCTTGAGCACCTGCCCTTTTTGCTCCTTGCCCCAAAGTGCCCTTTTGGTCAAATTTTTTTTTTTTCTTTTTTTTTTTTGCTGATAGCTGATTGTTTGCAAATTGCTGCTGAATGCAACAATTTGATGTGGCAGGCT
>NW_015113339.1:262360-263419 GCF_001443285.1 Poecilia latipinna
TATTGATGTCTATGCTCAGCATAGCGAACGTTCCAGATTATAGAACAGTTTTTGGTGAATTATATATATTTATAAAACGTTTTTGGTGAGTAGACTTGCTACTTGTCAGATGACTGAAAACGTTGAAAGTATCGTTTCTGCTTCAGCTCGGAGTCGCGGTTTAAGCAGAGAGGTAATGAAATACAACAGACACTGACAGGCCTCTGCGTCTGGCTTACTCTGAAGAACTACTGAGCGGGAGGAGACAACCAGGTGAGGAAAAACTGTTCTTATCTATCGATTCAGTATTTTTATCATACAGACTGTTATTGTTGTGCTATTAGCTAGCTGCTAGCTACGACTTTGCTAGCAAAGCTAGATAACTGAAAAGCTTCTTCCCTGTGTACGAGGCACATCGCCCGTCCAAAACCGATCATCTCCATAATGGATATATGTCCGATCTTCTAATTTCCTTTGCTGCATAATGTACATTGCATTTATTCTGGCGTTATGTAAATGTATCTTGAAAGAAAATAGCACTTAAATAAAAGTCCAACAAGGATATTCATTTAGAATTAAAAATAACTCACCCTGAATTACCATGATAGATATAATGTGTGTCATTAATGAAGGGGAGAAAACTCAACCAAGACTTTAAGTTTAGGGTCTGGTTCGCAGAGTATGTAGTTCAATTTTTCCCCCAATTATTCAATGGGAAAAAATAAACTAACCTCAGTTAAGTAAAATAAAATTGTAATCAAAACTTTTGGAATTGCAATGATTTCTTTTTTAAAAACAAATTGTTTTGTTTAAAAAACTGTTTTTTTAATTAAATAACTAATTTTTGTCTTGTGAACTTAAGAAGTTATTTGCCAAACAAACTTTTATTTGCACACATCAGAAATCTTTTGTTGCGATTTTGGGTCCTGCCCATGACGTCATGTGAGAATCACAAGCAAAACTTTGAGTCAAACAAAAACTTAGAATATCAAGAAAAGATTCCTGACATGCACAAATAAGTTTGTTTTGCAAAAAAAAAAATTCACTTCATGAGACAAATGTGTGAGTTAAGTGTTTAAA
>NW_015113339.1:267155-271103 GCF_001443285.1 Poecilia latipinna
CTGAAAGCTGTGTGGCTTTGTTAATATTCTGTCCTAGAATGCGGTAACATGTGCCCTTTTTTCTTTTTTGAGCACCTGCCCCTTTAGTGGTCTCTGCACGGCCCTGAATCTGAGTGAAGTGGATCACATCAGGTCCATTCGATGCTCCTCAGAGGGTTTTCCCTGTTTAAACCTCAGACATGTAGCTTGGGAGGGCTTCTCACTATTAGATCATGGTGAAGTTGAAAGGGCTCACAAAGACCTTCAGAAAGAAGATTGTAGCACATTTACCTTAAAACACCAGTAAAATGTTTAAAGAGTTCCCAATGATCTTGGAATAACCCATTAGCCAGTATGCAAATGGTCCAACCCAGAGGCATGTTCAAAACAACATGCTAACTAAACCTTGACCATACACGCCAGTTTACCCCGACAGCAAAGGTGTTAAAAGAAGTCTCCAAATGTTACTCTTGGTGTGGTTTATACAGACGTTCGTGTGCCTTCACAATCAGAACCAGATTGAACAAGTTTGACTTACTTTAGAGGCGCTCAAGAAGGAACATTTGCTTCATAAGAAAAACATAAAAAGGCCGCTGACTGATCCTGCAACATGACAACGACCCAAAACATACCAGCAAATCCACTGAGGATTGGGGAAAAAAAAAAAAAAAACGAGCAAAGGAAAGTCCTAGGTCAAATCAAAGTCCAGATATTGATCTCAATGAGAGGCTGTAGGGAGACTTAAAACAGGCTGCATGTGTAATAAAACCCTCAAACATGAGGGAAACCTTCCTCAGACTGATGTCAGAGCCTGCAGAGACAAGTAGATGCTACAAGCTGCATCTAACTGAAGTTATTTCAGCCAAATTCGGGGAAAGGCTACAGAGCTTTTAATTGAGAAAAGTGTCCAGACTTTTTCCTAAACTAAAAAATATAGTTTTGTTTATATGCATTGTTTTGTGTGAATAACACGTGATTTTTATATGCATGAAATTGAATGCAATTTGCACTTATTATACATGAAAGAACAAATGGACATTTCTCTCATTTTATTTTTTTCATGCGACTGTATCATATTTAAAAACTGCCATTCTGTTTAAATGCAAATCGAGAATAAACAGTCATATAACGCAAATTTGATCGGTTTAATCTGGTGGTAGCTTGAACAGCAAGTGACTGAAATGGGCAATATGAAATAAAATGCACTTCACAAAATATCTGGATAAAATTCATGCATATCGACTTCAAAACGGGGAATAAATGAAACCCTGAACATGTGAAATTATTTTTAAACAATTTAAACGGTGTCAATAAGATAACTATTCCGGTTATCCTGAAAGAGCAGGTGTGCTGCATTAACTTCGGGGAGAAATAACATTATCCTGAGAGAAGGGCAAAATAAGAAAAAGTCTGCCACTGCACCGCAGTGTTCTTTTTATTTGATTTGAATTTAAGTGATTTCACATAACAGAGCAAACTGCATTTAATTCTGATAAACTAGTCTGATTTTATTACCTGTGATTGTTAAATAAACTAATTGTTTTCTTTATGCCATATCTAAAGTATTTTAAAAAGAAAAAAAAAAGTTACAAACGACAACGCGGCTCAACAGGTGCGCAAATGGTTCCTCTCTCCGCCTCCGTGCCAAGTTAATTCAACTCATATTTCATATGGATGTACTCACAGGCTTGTTTCAGAGCGTGGCGTCCTCTTTTTGCGCTCCTCTGCGTGTAGTCCTGCAGTGATACGTGTTTTCTCTGGACACACGGCCGTGGTGTGAGCTCCGTGGCGCGGTTGCTCTGCGCCCTTATGCTCGGTCTCCGCTCCTGAGCTCCTGTTGTGCGTTTTTATGGACAGCACAGACGCTTCGGCTGACCAATAAGATCCACCTGTGGCACTCCGTGTTCTCCCAGTAGAACCAGTAAGAGGAGCACTGGTTGCGTCTGAAGTTACACAAGTGTAATTGAGCTTGTTTTACGCAGCCCAAGCTCTACTTCATCTTCATCAAATAAAGAAAGAACTGTTTTCTTTCTTTATTTGTTTGTTTGTTTTTGCAGGAAATGTTTCTGTTGCATCTATTTTTGAGCGCATCGGTGGTTCTCGGGGCAAGACAGGATATGTGAGAGTGTCTCCAAATAAAAATAAAATAAATAAATAAAAAAGAACTCTGCAGGCTGCAAATGGCTTCAGCTTTTGTGCGTCAACACATAGATTAAGAACAGGCTGGTGTTCGGGAGGATATAAATACACACGCAGCGCAGCAGAAAATAAGTGCTGCGTGTTTCGTCTTTTTCTTTGTCTCTCCGTCTTTGGGTTTAAACCAGCTGATCGGTTTCCCAGGTAACTCTGCTATGGCAACAAACCTACATTTGTCTAAAACAGGATGGGCCCCATGACTTCATTGATCTGAGGGACAAAAAAAGCACTTTATTTATCCAGATTGCCTGGTTTGGAGCTCAAGTGTCGTGGATCATGCGGACTGAGAGTGGCGCAGCAGCCTCTGCTTCGCCACAGATCACTAACTCGGCTCTGCGTTTGCTTGACGGGAATTTTAGTTGCTTTGAATTTCAAGAACGTGGAAGATCAACACGTTTCCAACTCGTTCAAAAGCAAGATGCTTTATTTTATTGTTAAGTTTATGTTTAAAAAGAAACAGATTAAATATGCATTTATGTTTACCAAACAACAGGTAACTTCATGCTTAACTGTGTCTGTACATGGTACACCTGCACAAAGTAGTGCATGGTTGCCAGCTGACAGGAAAGGTATGGTAGCAGTAGATCCACTTTTGCTGAAAGTTTTTATGGGCCAAATCTCTACAGGACAATTAACTTTTAGCACTTTTTGCTAAGGAGTTTATGCGCTCATTCAAATCAGATGGAGGGTCTCTGTGAACGGCTGTTTTTCTAACACTAACCAACTTTCCTGAAAAGCATCCCCACGGCATGAAGCTGCCACCACCACCATGAGATCTGGTCTTTGACTTCCTTCATGTAATTGTGCTTGCAAGTAAGATACAATACCTAACTTTGGTCTCATCTGACAAAAGCTGGTCACATTCACTGATTCCACTACTTTGCAACACTTCCATAAATTTGTGAATCTCTGCACCTAATGTTACCATATGTTGCTTTACTTTTAATGCCCTTTCTTATCCAGCCTGTCAGCATAAGTGAACGATAGCCTTTCCATTTTCAATCAATTCACTGAAATTTGATTTAAATACCTACACAACACGTGTTCCTGCTGTGTTGAAGTGTCTTCATGATGGTGGTTGTTCAAACTTTTGAGGCATTCAGAGAACGGCTGAATGCATGCTGAAATTAAATTACACACAACTGACTCACTTTCAGTTTCCTAATTAGTTTATTTTTGAGAGTGGTTGGCATAAGATTTTATATATTTATTTATTTATCTTGGAATAAACCCTCAATGATCCAGAATGCTGCTGCTTGTTTTTACATCACTCTTGCACTTCCTTCACTGGCTCCCAGTTTGTTTCAGAGTTGATTTTTAACTTTTTATTTATGAAATCTGTTACAAGGACATCGCCCTGCTGGAGCTCTTTGGTCCTCCGACCAACATCTGTGGGATCAAACCCCAAACACTGAGGTGACCATCGTTTGATAGTCAGAATGTTTTTTCATGGTTAGAACTGCTTTTAGCACATTGTTGCTGTGAGACACTTTAATGTGTCCCTTTGTTCGTCTTGTCTCTATTCTGTTCTCTATTTTCATTACTGCACTAATGGAAAGCACTTTGGTACCTGTGATAAAATGCTATACAAATAAAATCTGATTGGTTGATGTCAGACTCTTGAAGGCTGAACCCAAAAGCTCACCAAACCTTTCAGGTTTTATGCTGTGTGCCATTTTTACAACCCAATCCATTAAAAAAAAAAAAAAAAAAAAAAAAAAAAAATAATTATATATTTATATTTAAAAAAAAATAGAAAAAAAAGAAGAAAAA
>NW_015113339.1:274284-277843 GCF_001443285.1 Poecilia latipinna
AATAACAAAACAGAAAACATTTTTCGCCTGATGCCATTTTTCACCCCCAATCCATTAAAAAAAAAAAAAAAAAAAAAAAAAAAATATATATATATATATATATATATAGATAGATAGATAGATAGATAGATAGATAGATAGATAGATAGATAGATAGATAGATAGATAAATGCAAATTATCCTTGTAACTATAATGTAAAAGAGTTAAAATGCATGGCACATTATACATGTATGCATACACAAAAAATGATTTTAAGAATTTCCTGGTGTATGACCAAGATGATGGGGCTGTAGGCTTTCAGTGACACATCACTCCTGAACCTGGCGCACATTGTATACCTCACTTTCAGACGTTTGTGCCTGATGCGATCAACCTGTGGAAAAATCTATTTATTATATGGATTACTGAAGAACATCTGAACCAACTGCTGCTTGTCCTGAAGAGAGAGGCCAGAAATCGACCTGCTGCGGTTTTAGAACAGGAACCAGAGTTAAAGATAAAGGGCCAGTATCGTGTATTTTTCAGGCACACTGTGCCATTTTATAGCACAGTCAAGTTACTGTGTTACCAGCTGCTATGAAAAGGCTGCACATATAAAACAGGACTGGCCTCTGTCTCTTTAAGAGGCACCTACTCTTTCTGACACTCCATCTTCAGCATCACAAAGTTTCTCCATTAAGCCTTTAACCACCACTCTTAGGAGTGTTGGCCTGAGAAGTAGTTCCTATAATGAGCTCAGCAGCTGCAGAGTTCTGTCAGGTGTTTGCTAATTGCTGCTGCTGCTAGTCTGAAGGAGCTGAGTGGTGAACTCAGTGGGAGAACTGCTCTGTGAGCAGTGGAAAAGGCAAAGGTTGTCCATGAAGGATTTCTCAAGAATCAAAACAGTACATCACATTGGCTTTTGTTGAGGAAATAGCATTATAACATTATATTTAAAAAAAAAGTAATTTTTACATAAATTTTAAAAATTAATGTTTGAATTTTTCAGACAAACTTTAGTTCAGTCTAAAATCAAAATCATATAACTAGGAAGGCAGACATGTATCAGACATGGACCGGAACATGTTACTACTTAGAATGTAATATGTTTGCTTGATAGAATTTTAACAACAATTTAAAAATATTGTATTAACTTATTTAAAAGAGCGGTGAACAGAACTGTGGAATTAAAAAGCTTTAAAATAATGAGATCGATACAGAACCTTCAATGGGTCTTCAGAGAAAAGGTTAATGCGTCTGTTCTTCTCCCATTAACGCAGGCCGCTCCCTACAACTCCGCCTGTCACAGAGCAGGAGGAACACGTGAACTATTAGAGAGACCAACGTGAAAAAGTACGCTTCCTCTCCGACTAACGCAGACCCGAATCGATGCATCTGCGTTCTCACAGTCAGAGAGCAGGACAATGGCACGTTTAAAAAGGAGGAAGGAAAATCATTTGGAGGATAAAAGTCAGACTGTGCATCGCTGTGAATCGTTACTCCTGCTGATGTCTCATCGGGTTCCTGGACGGACATGGAAGAAGTGGTCAGGACCCGGATTCAGAACGGAGGCTGAGCAAAAGCCCTGCAAGAAACCCTGCGAATGTTCAAGTTTCAACATGTGTTACTGTCGTACTACATGTTCACACAGCCTATCAGATGTTTACACAGGTTTAAAAAGACAACCTCGTTTATATCAGTTTTGGATACTTATTAAGACTAAACTTCTTTGGTTTAAGGTCTGTTAAAATCAGATACATTTAGTGTTTGCTAAACGTTTTAGAGATTTTTTTTTTTTTTTATTCTGTGTCATATAGTTACTTAGATTTCCTCAATTTTGGTGAAATTGTCTTTTAAACAGAATGAGTGGGCCCATTCTTCCTGACAGAACAGCTTTAAACTGATGTCCCTGTGTCACGGTGGTGATCGCATTCTCCACCTTGTTCCTCTAAATACAACATGGGTCATTTTAGCCTAATGCTTTCTTGTTGTTGTTGTTTCATCAGACCTCAGGACACGTCTGTAAAAATAAATCCCCTTTTGTGCAGTTCCAAACCATCTCTGACTCTTTGTGCTGTTTTTGAAGTGATGGCTTCCTCCTCACTGAGTGGCCTTTCAGCCCATGACTGCAAAGGTCTCACTGACACTCATCTTTATCAAGTCTATTGCTTTTGTTGTCACCCATTGTGATCAAATAACAAGGAAAACAGAAGTGAAACACATACTTTTTTTTTTGCACCCCTCCCCTTATTGCTGCCATCCATCTTTCTCCCTGCCAGCCGACCCGTTCCCACCTTCATCACAGCTTCTGTTGCCTTGGAGACATCTCATAGTCTGACATATGGATTAACCCCCCCCTTTTCATCTCAATTCACTTCTCTTCATCTCTCCAGTCTGTTGCAGGTCCCTCGTTCTCCCTGGAGCTCACTGACAACTCGGACTCGGCTGCCTTCTAGCCACTGATGGTCCTGAGATTTCCTGACAATCTGCCAGCAAATACAGGACATAGTTACACACAAGTGCAAAAATAAATTGATATATGTATATTTATATATATAAAAAAAAAAACATTGTGCCGTAAGAACAAAAATCACAAAGGACGGAGGAGGGAGGGATGCAGTTTGGCATATGCCAGGGCTGTTTGAGTGTCTTGCTTTCACTGCTTCACTGAACTGGCATTTGGAACGGACACACGCAGGGCAAAGGTCAGAACTGTTGCAACAGGAAGCAAATTTGATGGACTCCATGGAAATAAGGCACATTCCTGCGATGGCGAGAAGAGAGAAGTAAGTTAGAAGAGGATTGGAAGGAGGATGGGAGGAAAATACAATAATAACCCAAGAAAGGAAGCACACTGCTGTGAGCACTTATGATCTGCCTGAAGCGCTAAAATATGGATTACTGGTGTATATTATTGCCAGATCAGGGTTTCCATCAGTGTATTATAGGCCTGGCAGCCCGCTATCCTTTATAGCGCCACCGCCAGGCTAAGCCTTTCTTGTTTATGTTTTTAGGAAAGTAGTAGTAATAATAATAATAATAATAATAATAATAATAATAATAATAAAATCTCCTTTTTTAAGCCGGATTGCAAGCGTCTCTGTTGCTCTGAGCGCTTCACTAGCGGAGCAGATTTATTCCTAAAAGATATGTTTATAGAAGATAGGTTTCTAGTTTATGCATTTAAAGCCGGACCAATCACACCGCTGGCTCCTCTGCTCGTTGCCTCGCGCGCTGCAGTAGCTGGATTAAGTTTACCTCAGCGCGGATCCCGCGCGCCTCCTTTCACTCAAACTGGACACAGGCTGACCTGTTTGGACATTTACATCAACCCCCTTTGAGGAATTATGATTCTTTCCAGAGTTTTTATCAAGGTAGGACTTTAAACACCACTCTGGTTAGCTCTGGTTGCGCAGCTCTACGTGAACTGCAAGAATAACTTGTAGTTGCACTTTCAGAGGTGCGTTGAGAATGATTTACATTTGTGAACAAAGAATTTTGTGCGGCTTTTCTATCTCAATACGCTGCCCAGGGCCCAGCTCTGCCTGTGCTGATAGCGTTTATCTATGTGTTCCCGGT
>NW_015113339.1:280184-289350 GCF_001443285.1 Poecilia latipinna
AACTGGCATTTGGAACGGACACACGCAGGGCAAAGGTCAGAACTGTTGCAACAGGAAGCAAATTTGATGGACTCCATGGAAATAAGGCACATTCCTGCGATGGCGAGAAGAGAGAAGTAAGTTAGAAGAGGATTGGAAGGAGGATGGGAGGAAAATACAATAATAACCCAAGAAAGGAAGCACACTGCTGTGAGCACTTATGATCTGCCTGAAGCGCTAAAATATGGATTACTGGTGTATATTATTGCCAGATCAGGGTTTCCATCAGTGTATTATAGGCCTGGCAGCCCGCTATCCTTTATAGCGCCACCGCCAGGCTAAGCCTTTCTTGTTTATGTTTTTAGGAAAGTAGTAGTAATAATAATAATAATAATAATAATAATAATAATAATAAAATCTCCTTTTTTAAGCCGGATTGCAAGCGTCTCTGTTGCTCTGAGCGCTTCACTGGCGGAGCAGATTCATTCCTAAAAGAATAAATTATACACTATAGATTTATAGTTTATGCATTTAAAGCCGGACCAATCACACTGCTGGCGCCTTTGCGCGTTATTGACGCGCCTCGCGCGCTGCTGTAGCTGGGTTAAGTTAACCTCAGCGCTAGCCCGCGCGCCTCCTTTCACTCAAACTGGACACAGGCTGACCTGTTTGGACATTTACATCAACCCCCTTTGAGGAATTATGATTCTTTCCAGAGTTTTTATCAAGGTAGGACTTTAAACACCACTCTGGTTAGCTCTGGTTGCGCAGCTCTACGTGAACTGCAAGAATAACTTGTAGTTGCACTTTCAGAGGTGCGTTGAGAATGATTTACATTTGTGAACAAAGAATTTTGTGCGGCTTTTCTATCTCAATACGCTGCCCAGGGCCCAGCTCTGCCTGTGCTGATAGCGTTTATCTATGTGTTCCCGGTTGGCCGGTGTATTAGTTAACGAAGTTAACTTCTCCTGACTCTTTCCCACACAGACAAAGAGCAGATCAAAAGATTTACCAGGCAATCTGCTTTAAGTACAGGTAACATAAAGATTAGTCCAAAAGCTATATTTAGGCTATTTCAGTCAAGACATGTTGTTAATAACAAGGAGAAATTACAAATTAGATTGTTTTACAGATATTCTATGTTGCATTCAGTTTTACAGCTGTTTAAATCTTATCAAAGTGGTCAAAAGGTTAAACTCATACATACAGCCACGACCCCCGTGAATGCCTCTTCAGTCCACAGAGAGGCGAGTGTGTTTTCCATGCTCCTTCAACCTTCCTTCGGGGGAGAGAGGGGTTGGGAGTTTCAAAGAGTGAGTGTGATTTCACAGGATTACCCATAATACTTTGTTCTTTCTAAAGTTACAACATTACATTACAACTTTTTACCAGCAGATGGTGCATTTTAGCAGGATTTAACCGGAACAATTTTAACTAAGATGCATTTGTAAATTGTACAGTCTACCCAGCGCTCTGCTGTGTGACTGATAGACCCGTACAGCAGTGCTTCTCAATTCATTTGGAATGGACACACGCAAGTCAAAGGTCGGAGCTGTTGTAACATGAAGCATATTTGATGGACTCCACAGAAATAAGGTACATTCCTGCGATGGTGAGATGAGAGGAGCAACCTAGAATAGGATTGGAAGGAGGATGGGAGGAAAATACAATAATAGCCCAAAAAAGGACAGCACACTGCTGTGAGCACTTGTGATCTGCCTGAAGCCCTAAAATATGGATTACTGGTGTATATTATTTCCAGATACAACCTCCTTTCTTGCAGCATTTCACAGATTAATGGGTTTCATTTTCTGGTGTTAAATTAAGGCCAATATGGAAGGCAGAAAAAAAGAGCAACTGGATCATATATTTTAGTTTCAGAAGTGATGCGACACATTCTGCAAGAAGCAAGTTTGGTTTCAGACTCTGGCACATCAGGCAGCATAGAGAAGGTTCTTCATAAAGCTCCATTTGCTCTCTATCCTCTAGCGGAGAGCAGACCCTCCAGCTAAAGCAGGTTGGTGGATTAATTAGAGGCCTGAGGTAAGAAAACAAAAGAAAGAAAACAGTTACTTTCTAGAAAGTCAAACTAAATCACTATATTCATACTCAAGTCGCTTCTCACTCATGCATGTAGATTTTTTTTTTTTATCTCACCTGTGTGGAGATGAGGGACACAGCGCTGGGTGGAACAAAACAACCTTTTGCTGCCCCCTAGAGGCGTTTAACTGAAACAAAGAAGATAATGCTCAAGGAAAAACAAAAAAAAGAAATGTAAAGAAATCTGGCCCAACATCAATATGACAGCCAACTTGAAGATGATTATTGTCATCTCGTCAATAATGCTTTAAGAGGCAACAAAATGGCTGGAAGTGGGATTGTTAAAACGGCAGAGATCCGACTATGTTACAAAAAGATTTAACTGGTTTAGTTAAAGTGGCAAACTGGAAAACTATTAGCAGAAACTAATTTCTCTTAGCTAATAAAAACGTTTTGATCTGTGCTGTTTGTGCAGTTCATCCCAGAGGACATTTAATTCAACCTTTCATTTCTGTATTTATAATACAAGAAAAAAAACAACCCCAAAAACCCAGTGACAAAAATATTTACAGCACTCAAAATTCAAATGGAACAAGAAGGTACATCTGCTAATTCTCACAATTCCCTGACAGTCAAAACAAACAAACAAAAAAAGCAAGGCTCAGTTAATCAGAAACACTCTTTTGTAAGAACAAGTAGTAATGTCTGCAGACGTCTCAACATCTGCTCATATTTTTTCTTTATTATTTCAAATTCAAAAATACTTTATTAATCCCAAAGCAAATTTAAATATAGAAACATTGACATTTAGAAAACTGTCGAGCCTTCTCTTGGCATTTACGGGCACCAACAATGAAGATGTGCGACAAACCTAGAAATAAATATAAAAGAAATCAAAAGTTGG
Source organism: Poecilia latipinna (assembly GCF_001443285.1). Classification (NCBI taxonomy): domain Eukaryota; kingdom Metazoa; phylum Chordata; class Actinopteri; order Cyprinodontiformes; family Poeciliidae; genus Poecilia; species Poecilia latipinna. The sequence continues at coordinate 283,108 of NW_015113339.1, forward strand.
ATTGTCTGAAATGCTTGGCACTACAAATGTATTCATTATGCGTTTTGCTGAGAAATCCGACTAAAAGCCTGGTAACTATCTGCATGTACCTCAGCATGCTGCAGAAAACAATCTGTTGATACTATAACCAAGATCTGAAAAACATCCAATTCTAATTTTACTGTTCAAAAAGTTTACTCTGAGAAGCAAATTTTATCCTTTTACATAAGTGTTACTTTTAGTAGCCATTATTTCATACAGACTTTAGTAACATGGATCAAGATTAAAAAGTGCCATCATGGATTCTTATCGCTCCTTCACAGTGTTGCATGAACACTGCACACACAGCTACTGTTGCTAATTCAGTTTATTTATAAACGGAATTAAATTGATATATTGTTTTGGGTGAAAAAGACATTTAAAACTTTAAATGAAAATACAAGTTTAACCACTAGTTGGCAGCAAAGCTTCTGGCATGGTCTAGATTTGACCCGACACATTTTCCAGCAAATAAAATATAACATCACAATAATGTGTGTGAACCATCACAAACATTTCAGTCCTCCTTCATAAAATGTGTCGTTCAAAGTAAAGCAAGGAGCTAGAAGGATTAAAAAAAAAAAAAAAAAAAAAAAAAAAAAATTTATTTGACTTTTAAACCAATTTTTCCAACAGGAACCTCTTAGAAATTTGTGTGAGTTTTTCTTGAGGGGCTCTGAGCATTAAAGCTTCACTTCTACATATTTTGCTTCCAAAAAGGTAAATGTGCTTGTAGAACTGTTGCCTTGTAGCAAGAAGCCCTGGTTCTCTCTGCCTGGAGTTTGGATGGTACTCTGGCTTCCTCCCACAGTCCAAAAACATGACTGGTAGGTTCGCAAATGGCCCCATCAGTATGTTTGTGCAGGGCTGTTTGTGTTTTGTGTTGCATTGCGAAGGACTAGCGACCTGTCCAAGTTGTACCCAGCCTCTTCCCTAATGATCACTGGAAAGAGACACCAGATTCCCAGGACCCTGCAAGGACAAGCAGACGGACAACAGATGGATGGATGTATTCACTTGTATGTTTGTTTTAATCTGCTTCTTTTTCTAATTCAATAATCTTTTAATTGTTGTGGTTTTCATGCTCTCTGTGGAAAGGCACTTAGTAATTTCACTGTGAAATGTACTTGCCAGCATACTTAATTTTTGAAAAACTTTTTATTCTTCTGAATTTTTTCCTAAAATGTTTTCCTGGGACAGACTTTTGCTGCTGCTCGTTTATTCATTTCCTTTCTCCGACAGCTTAATTTTCAGAGTGTCTAAGGCCATTTTACAATAAAGTATGCCTCTCTGGAAACACCACAGGACTCTCCTGTGACTTATTTTAATTAGTTTGTACAAAACGTACTATATAATCTAGCTGCAAAACATTACTACGTTGTAACAAAATCAAATTACTGAAAGAACCAGAATGTTTCTCTCAGCATTCTGTTAAACCATCTTTTCAGATTGAGTCAAGCACAATAGTAACTATTTCTGGTAAACCCTTTTTGATGTCGACTGTTAATACACTTAACTGCAATGAAGACAAAGTTTTTATACAGCATTTTATGTCACGTTATTTTGGATTTAGTAATCTTGAAGTTGGTTTTTATTTGCTATGTTGATACTTCAAAAACCAAATTTCCAAATATTACCAAAAGAAACAAAAAAAAAAAGGTCTTACAATAAACATTTCCATGATTTCAATGTGGTGTGCCCATCAAAATACAATTTAAAATACAACATGTTGATTACATGCTCAAGATTTGAAAAAAGATTTTTAAACCAAGCATGATCAAGTCCTTATACTGGTGATTGATCAGCACTAAACTATCACAAATCTTACCTTTGCTCTCTCAGAGAGTAAATCTTCCTAGAGTGGGGAAAGAACAAAAAAAAAAAGGGGGAAAAAAATGACATCTAAAATCAGAGACGTTGCTTCTCATGTTCCCCCTCGCCACTCAAAACAGAGAAAGCATCAGAAAATCCTTTTAAAGTCTCCACCACCCTGCAGCAGGGTGACTGCTGGGTACAGGACTCATCATGCACTTTCAGCACCAATACAGTTCTGCTGAGAAGTTTACACACGGTTCCCATGGCGATAAACATCGCCTATGTGATGCTTCGATTATTTGAGCCGGTCCTTTTGCCGATTGAAATCATACAACAAATACCTTTAATGCAGTTTTGAAGCACTGGGTGCGCAGGTTTGAATTTGAGCTCAAATCCACACAGAGACAAAAGTATGCATACAAACACACAATGTGAAAACGTTAGGACACCCGTTAAATATTCTTTCAATCACCTAAATGTTGGTTTAAGGTGAATTTGGAGGCAGTTCTTCATTATGCAAGTAGAATCATGTCTATTAGCCAAGGTTTTATGTACAAGCAAAGGATTTTGACTTGGTTTCACACACTCAGCCTACAGAGCTTAAATATAAACGTAAAATTTTAGATGGAATCAAATAAAAGCTTAAAAAAAAACAGCTGCAATAAGTAACTTTTGGGAAAAAAAAGATTTTTACACATTTGTATGGTATGAAATTGATTTTTTTTTTTTAAGGCAGACTTTTTTAATCCACATTGTAAGTAATTCATAATTTTCTTTGTTTTAAAACCTGAAAAAACATAACTTTGCAAGGACATGAATAGGACTGGAGCTTGACAAACTTCATTCAGACCTCGTGTAAGCGCTATGGTTGGTGGATTCTTGAATACCCCAAGCCACTGATTTTCATCTCAGACTGCCAGCTTTGGTCAAATAGTTGAAGATGACAGATCAAAACTAAATCAGTAATGTCTAAATCCATCTAAAGCATGCCGACATTTAGCTTGAGCAAAGAACATTAAAAAAAATTGAAATGAGCTTCAGCAAATCATGCCAAAAACAGCAGTCAGAGAATATTAACATTGATTAAAGTCTTTTGTTGTATGGCAAAAGGAGAGGGAGTTATAAATGTAAACTTCTGACACAAATTGAAAATCCGCCCCCCCCACCCCCCAAAAAAAAGTAAGATCCGATTCTTACATGTCAGAGATTACTCTGGGTTTCACGTATTCATCCTCTTCAGCACCTGCAGAGGAGCACAGAAAATGAAAAGAAGTGAGAGTTAAAAAAAAAGACTACAAAAAACAAAACATGAACTGTATTGAAAATAAATAAAATCATCAATTTCTAATAAAGAGCTTTATTTCAGAATTTAAATAGATTTACAAACCATAAGAAAAGAAAATATAAACAAGAAAACAAAACATCAAATGATCGTCAAACTATCCACATGTGCATATCAAGGTAGAGATTGTAAACAGTCCTTTGAAGCCAAAAAGTATGTACTCCCCCCCATCCCCACCTCATGGTTCACTCAATTGGAATACAATTTGTTGGTGGTTGTTTTTCCTGAGGTTCTTAGTTTTTTTTTTTATTATTTTTATTATAAATCAAATGCTGGGTTTTCCCTCATTGGTGTTTCAACCAATCAGAGATCATAAAACTCAGGAGGGGAGGGGGTTGGGAAGAAAAGATGACAGGAAGAAAAAAAGAAAGAAAAACAAAAAAAAACAGTAGTCTTACAAAAAAAAAAAACCCCACATGAATTCCATTCTCCAAAAACGTAATGTAGGGCTGGAGACCCTTAAAGGTCAAAATGGGAATCGGTTAGTGATCCGGTATTAATAACTCATTGTGGAGAAAAACGTTCCTAAAATATTGTGTGCTTTGTCCGTTTGGATCGATACAACATTTTGGTTGATTCTGCTTCAACATTTTACTTCTCCACACTTCCATGAACAAACGTGAGTAAAACTAAAGAAAAAAAGATCAAGTCAATAATCAAAAAATACTTATGAAATCTTTGCAACTCATATCAAAATCTGAGGAGACAAAAAATAAAAATAAAAATGTAAAACTAAAACAGAAGTGAACGCTCGGCCCATTCACAATATGACAGTTTCGGATAAAAATCAATTTCAAGGACCTTTTTTACCTTGCACACATTCCCAACCATAAAATCATACCTAAAACCACAAACACCTATCAGCATGCTAGTGAAGAACCAATGTCCTGCTCATGCTCAGATGAAGACCCTTCCTCTTCACATTTTTCAGCACATCTTTGAAACGATCTGCGGCTACTCACACAACGGATACGGTTACAGTAAAGTTCAGCTTTTCACTGGAAATACTGCTGGTTGTTAGTGGTGTACAATCTCCAGTCCTCTGCTGGCACAAAAGCAGGCTGAAAACTAACCAATAAGTCTAGAAATCCAGCCGCCCATCATTCATCCTTCTGCCCGATCCCAGCTGAGACGACTGGGTTCACTGATTCGGGCGAGTCAAGATGGCTGCAGTCCAGTCCAGCAGTTCAGGGGTAAGAAAAGAACAACAATCCAGCTTGTGCACACAGTCGCCAGTAGGAGGCGAGCTCGGCGAAAGATTGCAATGCAACTCCTCTGCTGTGGACGTCTGTGCTACTCTGATCTGAGTGGGAATGACGAACCGACACCGAACATAAAGACGGATCCAGCTGCAAGCGCCACTCCAAAAAAAAAAACAAAAAAAACCCTCAGATCCTTTCCGACTGGAGTTTGGTCTAACTGCTGCAAGGCTCTGCTTTACTGCCACACTTAAAGCACTGCGTGTAACACCAACTCAAGCTCTGACTGCATAGATTTGTTTTCATTTTAAAACAGCACACTGGCAGCATGATCTGCATTTGACTCGTGAGTTCAGCTTACACCCGGGATAAATCTAACAGGTGCCTCTATAAATAAGCAGCAGCCAGGTTATCCGACAGAAGTTTGAACCCTTAAGTCAGAGCTTGAATATCACTCTTCTGGTCGGGGCTTGCTCGGACTGGTCACCTAGATCTAGGATAAAAGGAAGGCACAAGGAAGTGTGAGTAGCTTGCAGAAATGGATAACTTCCCCGTTCTGAGCGGCGCAAGCCCCGCGGCTTTAAAAGTCAAAGGTGAAAGCGTGTCAGGGCTTTGAACCTCGTGCTAACTGGAGGTCACGCATAATATGGCTCAAGCAGAACAGTTTGCCTTAATTAGCTTCCTTTGCGGACACGTTCCTGTTTTACAGTGATCTGATCTGTTGCAAAAGAGAGAAACTTGACATCTGTGGAGGAAATAAGTCTCAGGGCTTTCAGAGACTTTTCTGGACATTTTAACAGCTAACAGTGCAGAAGTATTTCTTTACATTTGTCCTGCTGTTTGTGTGTGTATCATGTGTAACCTCTACTCAGATAACATAATGAAAATGAAAAAGAACATGAAAGGACCCAAAATAACTCTGCTGCTGCTGCGTTGTCAATGACCCAGGCTTTAGTGTGCACTCTGTGATTGCACGCAGCAGACGCTGGACAAGCAGCCCCGTGCCAAGTGTGTCCATTAGCAGGAGGAAGGGGGTTAAAGTTCGGTCCGTGACACGAGGGGGCGGCTTGAGTGTGTGCGGGTACGATCGAGACGTGGTCAGGGGAGGGGGTGGGTGAGGTCACAAGGAGGCGTGGTCAGGAGTCCTCTGTGCCAGAGTCATCCTCGTCATAGCAACAGTCCTCATTGTCTTCCTCCTCATCTTCGTCCAGCTCCTCGTCGTCATAGTAGTCGTCGTATAAGAGGTTGGAGCCGTCGTCTGTGGGCGGGACCTGGGTGCGGACGCAGTATTCGTCCAACGTGGTGGGGACTTTGACGCCGTCCCGCTCTGCGTCCGCTTTGGTCGACAGCACCTGTTTCCTTTGAAATGGGCGGGGGGAAGCAAAAGCTTTGAGTTTTCACGGTGCAGCAAGCTTTGGTTTAAATGACGCTGCGTGTTCTCCCCTCCCGGTACCTTATGATCTCGATGTATTCTCTGTCTTTCCCCTTGCTGTCCCTCCATTTGCGGTACATCACAGAGGCGTCCACGTTGGCTGGGGAAAACGTGTTGGGTTCGTTCAGCAGCGAGATGACGCTGAGCAGGATGGTCCTGGGGAACAGGCAGAGGAGGAGGATCAACATGGAGGACAGTAATGCAGAATGAGTAGAAAACTGAGGCGAAGAGGACCGAGAGGCAAGATGAGACAAAAAAAAAAAAAAAAAAAAAAAAAAAAAAAAAAAAAAAAAAAAAAAAAAAAAAAAAAAAAAAAAAAAAGAAAAAAAAAAAAAAAAAAAAAAAAAAAAAAAAAAAAAAAAAAAAAAAAAAAAAAACAAAAAAAAAAAAAAAAAAAAAAAAAAGAGAAGGGGAACGCACCCCCCCCCGGCTCTCGG
>NW_015113339.1:292270-347705 GCF_001443285.1 Poecilia latipinna
AAAAAAGAAAAAAAAAAAGAAGAGAAAGAGAACCCAAGGGAAAAAAAAAAAAAAAAAAAAAAAAAAAAAAAAAAAAAAAAAAAAGCAAAACAGGACTAAACAAATAAACAGTAACAAAGAACGAGAGGGAGATCGTAGCTCCTACAGTCTCTCGTTAGAGATGGTAATCGGTCATCAGCAGCCTGAAATATGTAAAACACTCTTTTTCTGCAAGGTTGTTAGAAATTATGTCTGAACTAAGTGGAAAAAATAAAACAGCTAAAGAGTGTTAAAAACTCAAAATAATTCAACCATAAATCATCTAAAGTATTGGAACATTGTTTATGCAGATTTGGATTAATTTGGCTGTTAATCTGCAACAGATTGATTAGAAGGGGGATAAAATTAAAATTTATAGTGTCGCCTTCTATAAATATCTCTTTAGCCAACTGTAAGTCAGATGATGTAACATGTATATTTTAAAGAACCCCGACTTCTCCAGGCTCTACAGTCAACCAGTCTCACCCCACCGATGGTGATCCTGAAAACCCAAAAACTGTATTTTTCATCTTCTCATAATATATCAACTTTTATAGATCATACACTGAGTTTTAAAAGGCTCTCTGGTTAGTGAAGATGTTGAATCAGTTGTAATTTTTTTGTGTATAGCTTAGATTTCTAAAGAAACTGAATCAGTCTTTCAGTTTTTAGTCAAATCAGAGACTCTGCCAATTCTAATTCTAGTGCTGAGTCTAAATGTTAAAATATTAATTTGGGTTTTCACAAATGAATGAAGCTTTAAGCCACAAACTGTTTTAAAGAACTCTTTAGCGGCGGACGATAATTCTGTTCAGGTTTGATAACCATTTCAAACAGAATCATGAACGAATCACTTTACATGGAATCACAAACTCTCAGTTTGTCTGTAACCGTTTCTTTTCCAATCAATTCAAAAAAAAAAAAAAAAAAAGCTTAATCAAAACCAATTTGTCAAAGTCATGGTGACACCAATTGGAACAATTCTTTAGACAAACTAGATGAATCACGTAGTTTAACACCTCTAAGTGGTGTCAACTACTTAGAGGTGTAATTTAACACCACTTGGTTGAATACAAACTGGAATTCAGTTTGTATTCAACAATTTCTCACAAGTATATTAAAGTAAAAACATGCAGGTAAGATTTTATTTTTGCCTTTCTGTAGCTGTGTGAACCTTTGAAGCTGCCACCAGCATAAAATCTCATCATATTTAAAGGAGATCAGCATCAGGTCCTTCATTTTAGACCAACTAATTTGTTTTGTTTTAATCATCATCCATGAGTAACTTATTCTTTTGATATACAACCTGTTTTTAGTCATGTGACAGGACAGTTAACTGTTTATTTTTGCCAAATGGCCCACATAGTTTTGGGTTTAAATATTTAACTAGCAAAAACATATTCTGTTGAAAACAATTTTGATGAGTTTATTTCATGCATCTGAGGATTACCTGACGTTCTGCGTGGGGTTCCACCTCTCTGAAGGGAGTTCTCCGCTCTGAGGATCGTCCACCGGTGGATGTAGGATGGAGATGCACACGTCTCCATTCTGCAAAGAAAACAGCACACAGCTTGCTTACACAAGGAATTTAAACTATTCAGAGAATGCAATTGAAGAAGATATTTTTTTTTCTTAGCTTGTTTATTTCTAAAGACCTTGAGCTAATTTCTCTGTAGAGATGCAGCCTTACAGTGGCGATTCTCTTGACCTATTGTGCAATATGAGGGGCTGCAGCCTTAGAGCACAGGGGGTGTAGACATGAGTCAGTACATTTGAAGCTTTGAAGACCAAGCTGTGATAACGCACAGAATATCAGTCAGCAAATAGAGGATCTTCTTATATCTGTCAGAAACAATTCATGCTGCATTTCCAAGCTTTTGCCGCTACTCCTAGTTATGCTATGCCATCCTTTTTAACATGAACACTTGAAACCCTTCTGTCAGTCCCCAACGTGGCTTTTCAGTGCTGCATAATGTCAATCAGATTTAAGAAGAACACTGACTTCACTATTACCGAGTAATAAAGAAGACAATGAGCATAATTCGAAGTGGAGTTCACAAACTGTAAAAACAAAATAAGTTTAATATTCATTACCTCATAGATGTTGGGATGCCACATTTTGGTGAGGAAGCGAAAGGCAGGTGGAGAGTACGGATAATCAACAGGAAACTTGATCCGAGCCTGAGGACGAGAGAAGAAACGTCGGTGATGTGACAGGAAGTTCAGTTGTCCTTCTTTGCTGACATCAAGTAAAACACAAGTACTTCCAGAATCCAGACAGAAGCATTTTGGGAAACTTTTCCAACCAGTTGAGGTGGGTCGAGCTGCACAAAATATTGAACTGCAGTCTACGTAAAAAAAATTAAAATAATAATAATAAAAAGTGTACAACATCTCAATCAAAATGAACTGATTGAAGGCTATATTTGGTAGATTGCTATAAAGCATATGCAATCTGCATGATAACATATTTGGCCATTTGATTAGAGCCTACCATGCTAAAGTTCACAAAGAGTGCTTAGGACATTGTAACCAAGGTAAAAGTCCAGAGCAATATTTAGCTTTAATGTTGCTATTGCATGTTTGACTGGAATAATTTTTCCTTCATTAAAAAGAAACCACTTCCTTATAATATCTGCTTAAGTCAGGATTTTGATTTTATTTGCCTTAATCCTTTAAAAATGTACAATGACAGCCATAAGAATGCACACATAGAAACACTTATCCAGCAGTCAGAACACAGGGATTCGATCCGTTTTCTCGTCAAACTGCAAAAACTGGAGTCAACAAAATGCTGCTGAAATACTCTTTAATATGTTGCCAGTCACCTCCAACAGCAACTTAGAGGAAAAAAAAAAAGTAACTGTGGAGTCACTGTAAGCCACTCCAGGGTGGCTGCATACGGAGGAGCTAATGACAGTAATGGAATACGGTGTGGAGGAAGGGAGAGATGGAGGCTCAAGCAGCGCGTGGAGCTCAGGGAAACGGCGGTGACTGGGAGGAGGGGAGCTTGGTTCACATAAAGACGGCACATAAAGACTACTCGCATTCATGTTCTGCTATTATATGTCCCAACAGCGAAGCACTGCCTCAAGAACACGTAATGTGGAGAACCAGTGTGCAGAGAGCCCCCCCTCATCCCTTCCGCTACACAAACAGTGTCAGGAGAGACGGGCACAGCAGGGGATCATGTACCAAACCGATTACACGTATGCACAGAACGCAGCAGGAACCGTTCTGCTGATACCCATGTCAGATTCACACACACACACACACACGGCTGCCTACATTTGTTGATTTAGCATGGTCAGATGGTGTGTGTGTGTGTGTGCGTATGTGTGTGTCGGGGGGTGAAAAAAAGTGAGTAGAGGGGGTTGGGTTATATTTATATATAATAAGGTTTTAGCCTTCTTTGACTGTGTTGCGCAACTTAAGCCAAATTAAGGTAAAAATCTAATTCAGCAGCTGTACAAGTGTGACTAAAACTGTGTGTGTGTGTGTGTGTGTGTGTGTGTGTGTGTGTGTGTGTGTATGCATGTCCTGATCCATGTAGTGTACAGTAGAATATAAACATTTGGCATATATTACATAAAGGGGGATCAACAATCAGGAGAGATGATCTGCTCTTCCTCATGAAACAGCGGTGGAGAGAAAATGCTGACATGATCACAAATAGGGAAAACATTAAATCCCTGGCTCTGCCTGGTCTTGGCAGAAAGCTGGCCGACAGGCAGAGGTCAGGGTTCAAGGCAACACTGTACACATTAGAGGCTGGCAGCAGTGCAGCAAAGAGCGGAGAGCCTGCAGGGGAGGCGGACAAAAACTGTACAGCAGCAGGGACCGTTGCTGGATGGTGGTCTTTGAAAACAAAAACAGTCCAAGAATTAATAGTTTGTCTAGACATTAGCAAACGCACATTAAAAAAAAAAAGTAATCAAATTTAACCACCTAACTTTCTGTTCTAAATGTTTTAACACAAAAAGCTCAGGTGAATTTATATTCAACATTTTACATATTTGCCTTTTTTTTTTTTTCAAGCCCCAATTTCCTCAGATATTCAAAAAAGAAACAGCCAAGTGCATTAACTGTCAGAAGCCCTACACAACTGTCTGCTGAAGGGCAAAGTGAGTTTTTCTGTATTTATTTGTGCATCAGCGAGTAAACTTATTTTTGTAGATGACTGTTCATAGAAGAGCCAATATCTCACTCTGTTGGCTTCTTTCTGGAAAGGCCTGTGCACATTTACACAGCGTGTCCTGTGAAAAAGGCCTCATTCATCACAACCCCGCCAGACTAAGCGCAAGCAAACACTGTGTAAAGTGGAGAAATGCAGTGCTGCAAAAAGGATTCCTTTAAGTACTAAAGTTTTCTCTAGTTTGTGTTTCTTTTCCTGCTTCCTACAAAATACAAGTTTCTATCATTTTAGGTTTTAATAACCCTCATGCCCAGCAGACACCGAGACTGATTGATTGTTCAGAAACTTAACCCTATCTGTTGAACTGAGCCACGCGCCTTGAATCTGTAACCCTAACACCATGTTTCCGGTCCATCACTGTTCCTGCCTTACTCTACCTTCGATGGATAAAGACCACTACGCACCAGGAACCAGTCATCACAATTCAACCGTCACCACACTGCTGAAGTCATGTTTGTCCACGTTTGCTTCTTGCTTAATATGGCCAACCCACTAACAGGTGCTATTATGAAAGGATTACTAAAGGTTTACCCCACCTTTCACCCAATGACTGCTGAAGATAGAAAGGATACAGACAATAGCTTGATAATGAGTATTATTAACTTCTGATCTCTATGGTGATAATGTCACCACCTGATCAATACATATGGCCACATGTTGATCAGTTGCTTTGCGTTATATTCCCTTTATGCTGCAAGGTGTGCAGCTGGAATGGTCAAACAAAGATTGTGAAATCAATAGACAGAGAGGCAGATCCAACGAACCCGTAGGCAAGAATCACAGCTCGACAAAAAAAAATTTGTTACAACAGCAAACAGTGAGGAGGCATGAAGGGAGACAAATGTTTGGAAAGATACACGTACCCAGACATACACACAAGCACACAAAGCCCCAAGCCCCAAAACTAAATGCAAATATTGTTTTTATTCCAAAATTTGTCAACTTACTTAAAGTTTTACATTTTTTTTTACAATTGCTAAACTGTGAAATACCGATATTATTTTGTTGGACAAAAAGAAATCCAAACATAATGCTAATGATTATTCTTAATATTATACAAGTTGCATAAAAAAACACCTTAATTGTTGACCTACTTAAAGAATAGTGCAACCAGGGTTCAACCACTTATGCATCTCAGGGTTAAAAATCTGAGCAGCAGACATGAGAGTAGCCAATTTGCTGATAAACATGCAAAAAACAAGATTCAGGAAAGATTTTTCCTACTTATGCTACTAGGAATCCAGAATGCGAGCTTAGTTGGATCATTCTATGAAAATCTTTCCTGGACTGTGTGACCTAAAAAAACTGCCTCGAGTACAAAACAAGAATGAGACAGAGAACACACCCAGCCTCAGAAAAATGACAGCAAGGCAGAGTAAAGCAGGTCAATGAAGAGACCCTGAGAGGAACAAATCATTCTGTTCTCCTTCTGCACCTCTTCAAGGTCTCTACAGACCTTAACACACGCACTGCTTATGGTCATCCCTGATGACAGAGGAAGACCTTGAGGAGAGAGAAGAGCTAATGTCAAGCACACACACGTTCCAGAGTTTACGGTATAGCTAATCAAACAGGCTTCCAACTCGTTATCTAAATTCTAAAAACAAAGAAGTAAAAAAAAAAAATAAAAAATAAGTTGAACTGACAGTCAGAAGGGTTTTTATGACATTAAGCTGCACAAACAGCCATGTTTCAGAGATACGATTATCACACAGCTAGCCTAAACAGGAAAGAAACAAAAACACTGCCAGTGCTTCGGGGGACAATTATAACTAGCAGGGGCCTCACACTCACCCCTGCCTGCACCAAGCTCTGCTTTCTAATGGGAGGGGGGCTGCACTGTGAGGAAGGGATCTGTCTGCTCTTGAGTGAGCCGTTTCAGTATTCCTTCCTTTTTCCTCGGCCCTGCTCTAGTTTCGCTGTAACACAACCAGAGGGGGAAACATGACTCTGGAAACTCTGCCCAGCCGATCCTCGTGCAGCTGGGCAGGGTCGTCTTGTCTGTACCCATCCCTCGACTGCTGCTGAAGAAGAAAGCAAGCGAAGACGAAACAAAGACAACTGCTCGACAGGAAAGGGTGGCTGTTGGGTAATTGTCAGAGCTCGCCATTATCAGCCAAACCAAATACTCTTCTCTTATGCTAACACAAGTAAAAAAACAAAAAACAATATATCATTATGTATCATTGTGATAAGAGTTTCCATATACAGTGTGAGATGTTGAGACCTCACAATGCTCGGAAAAGAACACACACTTTTCTTAACTTCACTCTACAATAGACCTGGGCCTCACAGCCACACCCTGGACGGACTCTCGCTGATCAATAAGAGAAACCGAAAATAAACATTCAAAAACTGTAAAATTCATCACTAATCTAAATACACTGCTTTGTTTTGGGGAAAAAAAATATTTTGGAGGAGACTGCTGTCATTTTGGGTTTTTTTGGTAGCCACTTTAGCTCCTCAGGTGATGTGCTATGTTTCGTCATGACGCATGCACCTCATGATGAGGTACCATCTGAGACACATGGGGGTTCTGCGCTACAAGGCGCTAAAGCAATGGCGGAAAAGTCCATGTCGACATTTTTCTGTATTCAACAGCCGTTTGTGTGTGTATAATGTTTGTCAATAAAATAGGGGCTTCAAGAAAGAGCTGGGGCACTTTTTTATTTTCCCCATTTGAATCGTGTTATTTGATGACAGGGAGCAAAATATGGAGAGGCAGAAAAGAATGTTTTCGGGAGCAGAAAACAAAACAAAACAAAAAACAGAAGAGTGAAGAGAATGAAGGTGTAGATTTTCAAAGTGGTTTAAAAACAAGAGCCAAGTTATGCCAGTGTATGAAGAGGAGGCGAGGAAATATTCAGGTCAGCTGAAATTACGTCCAGTAAAGTGAATGTATTTACAACAGATGAGAAGGAAAAAAGAAACTCGTTTGTGGTTATTTTGTTGTTCAGGCAGTAGCTGATCATGTGTTTAACTAGATGGTTAATCATGAAACAGACAATGAACTTGCCAGTGACACACTTGAGTTTAAATGTCTTTACACCACAGTAATGTTGAGAATTATCTGATAAGTCTGATCAGACGCAGTATCCAGTAACTGTTATCCAACAAGGATATCATTTAAAACTAAATTTGAATTTCTTTTTAATCATGTGGTTTGACTTTTTTAAAACATACTTAACACAAAGTTTGTTATTCAGCTGTGACGACGGAGAGAAGGAAAGGGAGACAGACTCAGACATGGCAAGGCAACAGGTTTGTCTAATATTAGCTGGAAGTACAAGAAAAGCCACTTAATCCCAGGTGATTAATTTTAAAATATGTATTTTTATTTTTAAAGTTCAGTAGCACTGTTTGTCATTTGATTTAAACTATTAAAGTGCAGAATAAAAGCTTGACCCAGTTAGCAGACGTCTCTGCTGGAAACAGAGTTGTACAATTTACTTCATTTGATGCTATTCTAGACAAATGGGATTGTTAAATTGTTACATGTGCAAAGGCAATGTCAGGGTTTTCCAATATCGCGAAGCCCTCATGAGAATGATTTGTTGCTTTCAGAGATGCACAAATCAGTGCGCAAGAGATCAGAATTAGTCATTTTTTCTTGATCAGTATGTCAAATATCTATCCAGTTTAAAGCTGTAGCAGTTTTTCCATTCGCCAGAACTATTCTTATGTTTACCTGAAGAGTGTATTGTGATCAGACAAGAAACATTTCCATTTCTTTAAGAACCCTGAAACATTCAAATAAAGTATCAGTCAGCACCTGGGGCAGCATGCTTGTACTACAAGAGTAGCCAAGTCAGCTGGTGTTGCCTTGTACATGTCCCAGGATCACTGCCAGCTATGAAACAAAATGGTCATCTGCCTGTAATCAGACACTCAGAGCAAGGGGTGGATGATTGGGGATACCTCATGTGACAAGGCAGAAGACGAACAGAAACCTGAGATGTGTCTGCTGCGCACAGCGACCGTTTAGAGGAGCACCTGAGACCTGCAGGCCAACGGCCAGTTTATATTCCTAATGCCCCAGTCACTGTGTGCACACAGCCCAGTTACCTAATCAGGATTGAATGATGTGATAATATGTCTCAATCCACTGTGTGGCCTATAGTGACGGTATGGTCGAAAGCAACCCCCCCTGAGAAAAAAAAAAAAAAAAAAAAAGACAAACGCTGACTCAGCCACGTTTCATTAGTATCTGCCCCGTTTCAGTTGAGCAAGGAAACCTGGCCAAAAAACATTTTCTCTCCTCCTGCCCGTTTAGAGTAGGGCAAACTGGTTGGATGGAAACCCAGACAAGAACAATGAGTCATAACCATGTGGTGGATTTCACAGTCGGGATGTGCATTCCTGCTCCGACAAAGGAATCCTGTAGCACCCACACCGACACACAGAAACACCGTCCCCAGAGGCACTGGGGCCCTCTGCTTGTGTTCACAGGCTCCACAAAAAAAAAAAAAAAAACAGAGGCGGACTGAGTGTGCTTCTCAAGTACTGGAATTACTCAATCCCAAACAGCTGAAGGGGTGTTTTCGCAAAAACACATCCATCAAACTGGGTTGGACAATGCAAACACATCCACGACAGCAGTAGTTTAAATTTAAATCTTCTGCTGATTCACTCATGTAATACTGTTTTCAAACTTGGACTGTTTCACCAGATTAATAAAAAGGGCCATTATGTTTTATTTGGCATCAGTGCCAAGTTTCAGCCAGAAACAGAATAAGATCATCTTTTTGCTGTTGAATCTCTAGTTGATGATCATGTTATTTATTAAGTTTGAGATGAATTGACAGAAAGCTGTTTGTTATGGCAACACCTTTTACAAAGTAGGTGTGTAAGCTTTCAGTGGGATCTAAAGTGAGTCAGCTATTGAAATTAGCTTCAACTGTTGGGTTACAAAATACATCAACAGGCTGTCGGTTTATGTATGATTGGGTCTGATTGCACATGAAAACAATCCAGATGGGCTTGCGAGGTTACATGTTTAAAGAATGAGCCACGGCAAGACACTGGTGATGTTTTGAGAGAGATTCGTTTTCACCAGACCAAATACAAACTCTTACAAAGAAGAGAAAATTCTTTGAAAGTGGATGTGCAGACAATGCGTTGATATTTTTGTTTGAGTCACTTGGTTTGCCCAGCTTTACCCTAAGAGGTATGCTCAATAAACCATGAACATTTCTTCAAACAGGTGAAAATACTGTATTACAAATGAGTAAAACTAAACTGAGTAGTAGCTGTGTTATGATGGAAGACCTTCAGAGATTGAGATCTTTCAAAGGATTTTTGGAAACAACCCAATAGTTCATGTTTTCAGGTAAATACATAAAAGACACACATCGATGAATTGGCAAGAGATCAGCTTTAACTGATGATCAGCAGGTCAGGGGTTAAATTATACATAGATATATATTTTTCTATTCACTAAAAGAACTGCCTCTGTGTTTGGTCTATAAATCCGTAACCAACAAAATCTACTTGGATGGACTTTCAGTTTGGTAAATGATTAGAGTTTGATAAAAAAATAAAAATAAAAAAAAAGTTGGACACAAATAGGGTTGGTGGATTGAGAAAAAATACCTGTAGTTCACGGTTATCAGTTTTAGTTCTTGGGAAGAAAAAAAAAAAGAATAAGAAAAATAGAAGTGGGTCAAAATAAACCTTCCAAGAAAACCAGAAAGTGATGCCAGTAAGGACACAAATCCAGTGCATCACTCACAACAAACCACACTTTTACCCTCTGCAAAACTGAATGTACACGTTTTAAAAATCTGCAACTTCATTAATATATATTTTCTTTAATATTCAAATGAAATAATCTGTTTTGTGATAAAACTATTGGTAATGTTTGCCAGCATACCTAATGTAAATATCTGGATGGTTATCTTTGACGATCAGTACTGATTTTGTTCCTGCATATGTGTAATTTGTGACATCGTTTTTCATTTACAAACTGCAAATGCTGACTATGAAAAAATTAAATGCATTTAAAGCGCTTTGACATACTAAAATGAGAAACAGATCTTTGCTGAACTTATTGCTGTGTAGTTACTAGTTAAAGTCATTTTGAGGAATAGGGAACAATGTTTCACAAGTTAAATGCATATTGATGCTAAAGTAATCCTGATTACATCAAATTTGTATGATAAAACTGATTAGGTTGTATTATTGCCAGGTAAATGTAGCCAGGGTTGTGCTGAGCACAAAGGAGATGATTGAATTAGTTAGGAGAATCCCATAGAGGCGGGTGCACATCACCGTCTTTTGTTCCACGGTAAAGGTATCAATCATATCCCGACTGTAACTGTAAGGGTAAATAAATATGAATTTTTGAGAGAAATTAGCCACAAGAAGGAGCTTCTTTAGAAGTAAGCACTCACCATCAGACCTGAAGACATCTGACTGAGCAGAGTTGGTTTAAAGTTGAACAAAGAGCTGTGTTGTATCACAGCAACGATGAAATAGGAAACAACTATTAGTTAAACATTGAGTTCACAGTAATAACTTTAACATGCTTATGTTGGGAACTGATACGTAAAAGGTAAAGCCAACAGGAGTGCTGCTCCTTCTGTGGGAAAGGTAGGAAAGATAAAATTCGCTGAAGAACAATAGATGTGAAGCTAGCTAACGTTAGCCACTCACCTTAAAATAACCACCCTCGTAGTGCGTGTTTGGGGGTCCGAATATCGCCACTTCCCAGTTGTACATGTCCGACTCGTCCACCAAAGTTATCTTGAATCCCTCCACTGGTTCATCCTGGAGGCTCTTCATCTCCAGCATCAGTGCTTTTTGTGAACTGGCTACATGGTGCCCATGCTGAGCCATATTCCACAACGAATAATATTAATATATTTCGGCAACCCACTGCCAACTATGCCTGCGAAGGACAAAGCTAGGTCGGTGCGAACAACGGCTACCAACGGAACAACGAAGCCCCCCGAGCGTGTTAGTGAACGTTGGTTTCCGTTGGTTGTTCGGGGAAAGAAAGGGGGAAATAAAAAGAACAGGCTCTAAAAAACCGCGACGAGTGGGCTTTATTTGGCCACAGCTAGAGCGCCTTCTTCCTCTCTTGTTGTGAAGGATCCCGGGGAGCTCAGCACAATCTAAATAAACCTGCTCCAATCAAGTCAGACACTGAGTTTGCCTCATTTCCGGTTACGATTTTTCAAAATAAAGCTTAAACATTTGATTTACTGTAGTTATCCAAGTTCTGAAGCAACAAAGCAGGTCTAGACCGTCAAGGTATGATCTCTGTTGGACTGTCAGTTTAAAGATGTATTAAATTTTTGTTATTTTTATAAATGTATTAGCTTATGGTGTATCATCACCAAATGTGATGGAGTGCATATGCGTTCTTATCAGTTCCACATTTGTCTCTCGGAACATTCCAAAGTCTTCGGGGTCATCAAGGTGTTTTTCAAGGGTTTGTTGTCTTTTCTGTTAGCACTGGTTTTCGCCATGGATTTAACCATTTTCTTGCAAAATCACGAGCATTGACCATAACTGTGGTGAGTAATGATGTGTCCTTTAGATGTTGTGGGTTTTTATGTAACAAGTTTTGATGATCTGAAATATTTTGGTGACAAAAAAAAGGAAAAGAAAAGCAAAAAACACCGCTTGGAGAGACAGGGTTCAGATAAAGTCAAAAGACGAAAAAAAAAAATTGGTATATGCAAGTTTTTATTGATTTATCTTTTGTAACACAAAAAAAGACTACAGAAGCTTCTCCCAAAATTTATTTCTAGTTTTGAAATATATTCAAAACTAGAATTTATTTCAAAACTAGGGAGAGTATATAATTTATGTCGTCCTCTTGACATCATGACCATTTACAATGCATGTTTGATAGCTGAGCATGGAGAAGAAAAGGAAAACAAAAATAACTGCTGAAAATCTTTCATTCGAGCGTATATATTCATTGTAACAAGCCAAACGTGGAAGAAGGCCTCACAATGAACTAACCAAAGAGTTGAGACAGCGGTTTGCTTCTCCGTACACTGCTTCAGGTGAACTTTTAAACTGGTTTTCTGAGCCCCGTGCCCTCGGTGTTCATGACACCAACCCTTCCTTCCCTTGTGTTCAATAATTTAAAACATTCAGTGATATCACGTCTTAACAGGTAAAAACACAATGCCATCGAAAATGGAGCATGATCAAGTAAACAAAACATATTCAGGGGAAAGGGGAAAAAAAAAGGACAGTATGGAATGACTTTTTGTTTAAGCGTGTCCTGTGCCAGAACAATGACAGAAAGGAAAAAATAAAAATTACATTCCTAATCATGCAATATACACATTTTAATCTAATATTATGCACACAATGATCATAATAATGAATGAGGAGACGATTTCTCTTGGATTCAGCGAGGTTGTTTTCAGGAACGAGGAATACATACATGATTGTTTTCTTTTGACATTCCTGAAAAACAACAAATCACCTCTGTATTCAGACTCTACAACTAGACTGAATATCAAGTGGAATGGCTGACCCCGATGGTCACAGACATCAAAATTATCTACAATAGCAGACTGATGCAAAGGAGGGCCTTAAGAGCATATATGAACAAACTAGTTGTTTTTTATCTTGCTAAACGGGGTTAAGAAGTCAAAAATGAACAACTCAATTCAAAAGAAAAAAAAAAAAAGGTTTTGTGAGAGGAGGCAAATTCTTCCTTGGGGTGGAAAAAAAAAAAAACAAAACAAAATGACAACGGAGCATGAAAAGAGGCAAGGCGGTTTTACGAAGGGCAGGGAAACATCGGGGATGTCACCTGGGTGCCGGCTGACATGGCTGGAACAATCGTGCTGCAAACACTCGAGTGGCACAGGCGGAAATATTTCGCAAGAACACAAGAAGATGAAGCAGGTGCTTCCTCCCGGTGGAATTTAACTAATACTGTACCGTAGAGAGCCTGAACGGCGTCTGCTAGCACAGAATACGCCTTCCTGGTGGCTAGTTTTCACTATTATCAACTACTTAAATCCATTTAATTCATGGAAAGAACGATATGTCAATTCTTCAGAAGAATTGACATGAGTGTAGGAGAAAAGGCACAGAGCAAAAAAAAAGAAAAGAAAAAAAAGAACCATTGACCCACTAAGTTTCTTTGTTTCTAAAAACACCACATCTGCTCTGAGCATGACCAATGAGAAATTAGGGACAGAGCATTTTATTAAACCTTTAAACCTCCCTGCCTTTTAGTGTATTTCGCTTTGGTTTTCTCTCTGCTCCATCAGCAAAGCAGCTGCCCCCAAATGTTTAGTCTTCATACACCAGGTGAGGTGACCAAGTTAGAGTTCTACATTTTTTCCAGCTAGGACCCAGGTGGAAAAAAAAAAAAAAAAGTCAGTCACACCGTTTTTCCAGGCCCACAGAGCAGAGCTGCAATGATGTTCAGTAAGAGGGATGTAAGGAGTCGAGACGAAGGCGAAGACAGGCTTCAAACAAAAGAGAAGAGACCCATACGCCAAACAAAAACAAACTACAGATGAAAACATAAAACCTCAAACAGTAAAAATACAATTCAACCATCAACAGCAAACATCCAGTTGTTACATTACACGACTGTCAAAGAATGAACTGCCAGCAGGGCGGGAAGGCAGAGGGATAAGGCCTGGGAGAGTAGAGGACGTGAGGCAATCCAGAGCAAGGAGGAGCTGGGAAACACCAGTAAAAATCATGGTACACAACAGAGAAGACGATGCATGTAGACAGCGAGTCTGTAAAACAACGTAGAGCGAAGCTGAGTGACCACAGAGCTGAGAGTGCAGAGGGAAAAAAAAAGTGTAGAGGAATCGGAGCGGATGTGAGGAGAAAGAAATCTTGAAAATTTGAGGACTAATAAATAGGGTGAAGCTGGAGGTGCCAGCCGCAGTGTTTCGTAATGTGATTGTGTTGCTATAATGAGGGAGTGGGTGGCATGGAGGGGCCGGGTGCACCCTGGGGCCGTCAGAAACAATCAGCACTGAGAGAAGGTCTGCTTGATCTCATCCAGCACATTCCCAAGCAGCGTCGGCTCGTCGCATTTTGCGTCGATGGACACCGTCTGAGCAGACTGGGAAGAGGACAAGCAACGAAGACAACATTTTATGATGAGGTTTAACATTTCAAAACAAAGATCTGAGGCTCTACTTATAAGAAACAGCAGGAACTTGCTTCAAGTCCTCTTTAGTTTTTCAGCATGGTTTTGTTTGAAATTATGCAAAATCTAAAAGGTCTTGGGACACATTAAAGCAAACTCCATGCTGGTTTTAAACAAAAGTGGTTGCCCTAAAACTACATCAGCTTTTAATCATCTCCTTTTTGTTTTTTGTTTACATGTTTTTACATAGAAATTAACTATGGCAATGAAGGCACAGCTAACAAGCAAAGAGTCACTTACAGTTTTGACCAGCAGACAGACGTGGTGACCCTGGATGGACCTGCTGTACATGGAGGCACAGGAGTCGATCCTCTCCACAACTAGTTAAAGAATCACAAGGGGAATAAACTATTATTCGGGTTGTTTCCCCATTAAAGAGGCATCTGTGGTGGACCCACGGCTGCTCCCAGCTGGTTTGACAGGTAAGATTTTAATCGGTTTTTCAGACAGAAGCCTCATTATGTCACTGAGAGCATCTCTCCTAGTAAAAGCCTGATGCTGAAATACTGCCGACAAGACAGGAAAAGGCTGACTTTTGCATGGCGAGTTGCATAAGCTTCAAATGCTAATTTCCTAATAATTGAAGCCTCCTTACAAAGTTTGGTGTACATGAAACACTAGGGGGTGCTGATAAAAACCAACACCTAGTAAAGACAAGTAAAACTTGTGCAAAGATTCTTAGCTCAGAAAAAACATAACTTTCTGTAGTCACTTCTTGGTATGGTCCCTCTTTGGCATTGGATTTTGTTTGTTCACTTATAAACGAGTAAAAAAAAGTTTTATGTGGGGCTTCTCAAGGAGGAGACACATAAAAGCGCTGTGCAAGTTAAAATACAGAATACAGACACGTATAGAATACAAGCATAAAAAAAGGTCCTGCAAATAAAGACAACAATTCAAAGCATGTGAAATGCAATGACTTGGGATTTATTTATAAATGGCTGAGAAAAAAAAAAAAAAAAAGTCCTAAGCTGTTTCTAAAAATGTCTGAAGTTGTTGAATCTCGTTACACACAGTGGAAGCGCATTGCACTATCTCAACGCCGCAGACCTCAAAGGCTCTGTCCTCTTTAGTTTTAAGTCTTCTATGAGAGAAAACCAGTAAACCCTGATCAGCTGACCTCAGGGACCTACTTGGAGCATGCAAGTGAAGCAAGTCAAGTTTTGAACCATTTAGGGCTCTATAATAATGAGAATTTTTTTTTAAAAGGATCCTGAAACTGATCATTTCCAGCTTTGGCAATATTTCTAAGAGAAAAAACAAGAGCAGGTTCCTTTGTTAATGTGCATGTCAAAGTTCATGCCTAACCAACAGGACGACATCAGAGGCCAGAATAAAACAATTTTTCTCGCCATAGTTCAACTAAAGAATGCTCAATGAGTTAAAAGAGTTGATTTAAACAATCTATAATCATACATCGTTACTTTTGATAAATAGTGCTGAGGAATTGGAGTTTTGTCATTTTAGGTGGGATTTATAAAGACCGACCTGTGACATAAAACAACCTCAGTATTTATGTTAAAAAAAACAAAAAACATCAGTGGCAAATTTAGATAAAATAAGAAAGAGCTGAATGTGGACTAACAATGTGAGACACGGAGCTCATTATTGTAGTTATTGCTATTCTTATATAACTTTTATTAAAGCTGAAGCTCAGAGTTCCTATTATTCTCCTGTTAAATAAAAACTAAAACTACTTTGTGAAATTTAAATTTTCACCTCAGAATATTTCAACTACTTTCCAGGAACTTGCTTCAAGTCTTCAACAACTGCATGTTTTGTTTTTTTTTTCCTCAGGCCCGACTGGAGTTATTGCAGCACTGAAGCGTCAGCGCTGCAGCTAATGCTGATGGCAGTAGAAACTGAAGGCGCTTGTGCTAAGCAAGCACCTGCCCACTTAAGACTACAACAGAGTTGGTGGAATAACTCGGAGTGGGTGCTTTTACGGTCTCGCACAAATGGAAAAAAAAAAGAAAAAAAAGAAAAGTGATTTAAACTTTAAAAGCAGAAAGGCTACCTGAGAAGTGGTGGTGGAAGCAGATCCTGGCCAGCAGATGGTGGAAGGGCATGTTGACTCCCTCCAGCCGCACCGAGCTGCTCTTCAGGTCTCCCGACTCCAACAGTTTTGCAAAAGCGTCGCTGAAAAGAACAAACCAGATTATGAGACATACCTGCGGCGGCAGACAAAATGTTCAGCAGTTATCGGCGAAACACATTCCAAAAGTGTTTGTGTCAAACCAAAGAGAGACGACTAACAAAAAGTCCCAAAAGCATGACGAACACGGTTGAAGGTTACAAAACGTTTAGACCCACAAGCACACAGAGTTCACGACCCTGAGTCTTGCTGAAGGTGAGGCGAGTTTATTTTCCAGCTTCAGCTGAACACATGGACATCAGACTGTGTCGCCATTAAAGTGGTTTGAGGGCCCAAATAAATCAGGAATTATGCTATTGAACTATTTTTATTTTTGAACTGAGCAGAGACATTAATCGCTTTTAAATATTTGCACGTGTGTGCGTTTAAATCATCCACCTGTAGCAAGGAGTAGTGATTAAATAGGAGGTGCAGGTAAAGTGCAGTTTGAAGTCCAGTTTCTCATGAGTGGAGTCGTCTTCATTCTGCAAAAATAAAAACAATACACAAATATATTTTTATAGTTTTGGTAAAATATATAAATTACATCCACTGTGGTATTTAATTTTTTTTAAAAATCCAAAAATGGATATGAACTAAGTTCTAAAATGTATACCGAGAAGTCTGAGGACTGAATTAGAAATTTGTGTAAATAAATGTAGAAACAACAACAAAAAAATAATCTGTAGACTATAACTGACTCTAAAAAATTGAAAAAGAAGGAAAATAGAGACAATAAATAAATACATAAAAAAAACCTTTGACAAAAATAAGTTAAGCAGTGTCAGTAGAAATGTTCTTGCGGTTCTTCTATAATGCTTCTGTTTTATTTATGGATACAGCACTGTTCGTGTGAATATTAATACCGACCTTAACAATGAAGGTTAGAGTTCCCTTCAGTTTCTGTGGCATTACGATGCTTTGCACAGTGAAGACAAACCGTGCCTCATTGGACACACCTTCACCAACAGAGACAAAGAAATTGTTAAAAAGCCCAAGTGGACTTTCATGGGCGGCATTCTGCAGGTCCCTTCTGACCTGGAGGAAGTTGGAAGGGGACGACGAGGCCATCGTGAGGACCCGAGCCTTCTGGCCTCTGTAGTTTGGAGTTCAGAGAGTCCAAGACGTTGAACTCCATGGATTTGAGGAAGCTGTTGCACTTGTTTTCAAATATAACAGACACAACCACCTGGCTGCCATCCTGCAGGTTCCCCTGGATGTCGTACACCTTGAGGACACACAGGACAGGTAACCAAACAGGTTTTTACGTCACAGTCGCAACATTCATTCGCGAAGCAGTTCAAGAACTTGGATAAAAACAATAAATAAATTTAAACAAAAGACTTTCAAGAAACACAGGAAATTTGATTAATTAGTTTGGAATGAGAGGACGCAGGGCTTCATAGAACCAGTCTGAACACAATAAGATAAACACAGGGACAAACATCAGCCTTAGAAACTGAAGCGACACTCCACAGAGGCTTTCATGTATTCTGACCCAGAGGGCAAGTCTGTGAGAAACAACAAGGACAGAGAACAGCACATCTAGGAAGGAGCTTAGAAGATACTCTGTCACTGACAGAATGGTGAGCAATACCTCGTCAGCATCTTCCATCATCTTTAAAAAGAGCAAGAGACCGGAAAGTAATTTAGGCTTTTGTTTCCCCACCTCTTATTTTATAATAGTTGTTTTTTTTAAGTCATAATTAGAAAATCCAGAACACGAATACCATTGGTAACATTTTCACATGAAAACAGCTCATCTACTCAGTACATCGATGTTTCATAAACTTCAATGCATTGCATTGGGACTGGACAGACTAACACAAAATGTCATACAGTAGGGAAGTGGAATGAAAAGTTGTGGAAAACAATGTCTCCTTTTCATTCCACTTCACACAGTTGCCACTTTGTGTAGCTCTATCACATGAAATACCAGCTGCTGAAACATGGGTAATCTTAGCTAATGACACACCAAAAAAAAAAAAAAAAAAAACTAAGATGAACAACAATCAGCAACAAAGACAAATGTACTGACTGTTTCTTAATGTCAGACTGAAGGCCAAACATAATCCAACTTCTGAAAATTGTTCGTGTTCATTAGAAATCAAACTGAGGAGTTAAATAACATATTGATGCCAAACGGTGAATGAGGTTTAAAAAGAAAACGTCCCAGTCACTCACCATCTTGATGTAGGAGTTCTCAGCCAGCAGGCAGTAATTGGACATTGGCTGAAAGGAGAGAAAAGCTCAGGTCACATCAGCCATTTTGTGCCACTGATGTTTAATATGCAAAAGTGTGATTGTAGCAGGAAGTGAGTTTGAACAGAGCTAGCAAAACAATGATGATAAATTATTCTCCTTGAGCTCTTCTGGCTTTGGGATGAGAGACGCTAATAGAGAAAAAGGAGCATGTTATAATAATTAACTTAGCAGATAAAATACATGGGTTGTATCTAAAAGAAAAAAAAAACCTCATTGGCACATAAATAACCTTACAGTTGCTGCTTTAACACTGACCGGGAGGGGCTCTTCCTCCTCAACGGTGCCGTTCTGAACCGACTCGTCTCCAGCACCGTCACTATGGTGATGATGGTGGTGATGCTTCTTCTTTTTCTTCTTCTCTTCCTTCTCCTTTTTCTGCTTCTTCTTCTTGTGTTTTGAGGACTTCTAGTCATTAAAACACAGAACGTAGCCACGAATTACTGTTAGGCCAGACAAATGAGTAAATACGTAAACACTTGACAGTGAAAGTGGCTGAAGCAGAGGAACACGACAGATGCCATCAGGTTTATGTCACATCACCCACCCCAGCTTGTTGGAAAGGAAGAGCTGCCAATGCAACAAACCCTGCCAGGGTGTCGCAAACTGGGATCTTGAGGACTGCGGCCAAACATTTAACTTTGATCACATCATCAGCGTGACTCACCGTCTCCTCCATTTCTGTGTCTTTGGGTTCGTCTGGCTCGGAGTCTGGCGCTGTGACGGAGGGCTCTGGGGCGGCTGCTGCTGCTGCTACTGTTGCTGCTTCCTGCTCAGACACACAAACACACCCAAACACAAAGCACCAGATTAATGCATTAGCAGGAGCGGCCGCAAACACATACGGCCGAGTTTGCCACATCTGTGTCGGAAGAGGCAAGTGGATTAGGGAGGACAATAAACATGCCTCGTTGCGTCATATGCTGTGTAAAACTACTGCATTAACCAGCCACACAAACTAGTGAAAACACTGAAACTGTCGGCC
The DNA here is from genome assembly GCF_001443285.1 of Poecilia latipinna. Lineage (NCBI taxonomy): Eukaryota > Metazoa > Chordata > Actinopteri > Cyprinodontiformes > Poeciliidae > Poecilia > Poecilia latipinna. The sequence goes on from NW_015113339.1 coordinate 312,018, forward strand.
AGGCGGGATCTAAGCAACATATGTAATATACACCGATACAATCCGTTTTGCTGGAGAGACAGTCGATGCAGAAACAAAAAACACGTTAAGGCCCATTTCTAGATTGCTTTTTTTTTTTTTTTCTTGAGGGCTGATGAGCTCCAGGATAAAGATCCAGACACCTGACAGCACCGGTTCTACTTAGCAAGTCCTCACAAACCAGTTTATTAAATATGTAAAAGTAGGTTTTTGTGGACATCAAAAGGCAAATTCTACGACGCCAAAAAAAAGGAACAAGACAAAATGAAAAGTTTACGCGTGTTTGGTGGAGGCCCGGTTAGCAGAACGGGTGGACAAAGGTTTTAAAGAGCTACGGCTTCAAAACCGCTAAGAATTTTGGTCATATCACTCCTATGCTTTAAAGTCACTTTAGTGTCGTCACAGTTGCAAGCAGCACCTGAGCCTGACGTAACAGGTTAATTTTACTTTGTCAAATAGGAATAACAAGCTGTGCAAAAGGCACACTTACCTGAAAATGTTATTGTACATTTTTGCTCCACTCTATGTACTACGTTTTCTTTAAAGAAACAATTATTCATAAGTTTGCCAAAAATAAGAATTATAAAGGTTGTAATAATGTTCCTGAAAATATAAAATAAACACCTGCAAAATGCTGTATTGTTTTTTTTTTAAGTAAACATGCCTATTGTAAGGCTGAATATACACAAAATCCAGAGTCCTCTGAAGGTAAGTCCTTGCTTAGGTGTTTTTCTCAGATCATGAAAGACTTCATCAGAAAATCTCTAATGAGACACATTTTTAACCACAAAATTAGTCTCACAAATAGGGATTTCCTCTCACTAGGTGAAACTAATATTAAAACACACAACAGACCAAGAAAAAAAAATACACAAAAACAAAAATACACATGACTGCTAAGGAAGATTCAAAAGACGCATCACAATGCAGCGTGGACACCAACAAAACAAATTCCCACTTTGACCTCAATAACAGAAGGACACCCGCTGGGCAAAACAGGAACTAACGCGGAACCACTAGCACACACATACAGTACACAGACATACATGCTAGAGAAAAAAAAAAAAAGATGTGCACTTAAAAATGGGAGTGGATTGGATAGACTTTTATGTGACCTGTGAGTAGGAAGAGGGAAACAAAAAGGGAAGAAGCCACTGAAACAGTGTGTGGTCCAACATGTGAGGAAGGTCCATGAAACACGGGATTATGAAACAGGGATGTGCAGAACAGAAGGGCAGGACGTGGAGAGAGGGAGGGTGGGAATGACTCAACCTGGGTGTTAGAGGGCACTGGAGCGTTTGAGAGCCAGAAATCCAGATCCGATACCTAAAAGAGGAAGGGAGGGGAGAGGGGGGAGCAGGAGGTGAGGGAGGTGAGCACACAGTTTCTGTATCTTACCACTATTCATGAAAACAGACTACACTGCACTATTTCATGAATAAATCAAGCATTTGGCAAGAGACTGCAGTCAGCTACGAGGAAGCTGATACTAGACCAGAGGAGCTGGTGGAAAGAGAGGCTAGGAAGAAGCAATGGAAGTGCTGAGTCAGGGAAAACAATCAAAACATCTGTTTACATGCGATCTTCTTCAGAGCAGCTGTAATATTTATGCTATAGCGTTTCTGATTACATGGGTTCGTTTAGAGCACCTTGCAAAAGTATTCATACGTCTTAAACTTCTTCATATTTTTGACATTAGAGAAGTTTAATGTCTGACAGGACAGCAAAGTAGCGCACAATATCAAAGTTGAAGGAAAACCTGAGTCCACCGGTGTGTTAATGTAATCAAATTGGGGTTGTTAAAATTAGAGCTATTATAATATAATAGAGACAAAAAAAACCCAAAAACCAAAAACAGTCTTCAATGAAATTCAATTGTGTCAAAATCGATAGAAAACAAGTCATTGTCACACAGCAGTGCTACAGATACTCTTAGTTCCTTCTGAGGATCATCAGAACAATCATGGCAAAGAATCAAAACATTGAGCTGCTGCTGCCGACGCTGGACGTTTAAAGCGTCAGTAACAACCTGATTGTTACTCGTTTTGCCTACGAGGCTGACAAACAGCAAAACACAAAAAAGCCGAGGAGCAACGCTACAACTAACACCGCAATAATAAAGTTGTAAAGTTCCTGCACATTGTGATATAACTGCAGGTATGAATCAACAGGGTAACGTGCCTCAGCAGAGACTCCTTTTTCGACCAAGTTAAGTGACGAAATGATCTGCACGTCCCTTTCATTACTTCATCTATTCAGTGACAAATGAACTGGAAGCCAGTGTGGCCGATAATAAAACGACTAAATTTTAAACAGTGGTTCTAGACTGAAATCGACAATTTCAAAAAGAAAGAAAAATAGTTGCAGTGATACAGTCTTGCGTTTTTTTTTCTTAGTATTGGCATCAAGTTTGACATTTTCTGTATTGTGTCAACCCTAAACCAGTCTGAGGGGTTTAAAAACTTTTGCAAGGCCTCATGATTTAGAATTTCTATTAGATGATAGTCATTTTTCGGCTTAGACTTGTTTTGAAAGTACCTCTGCAGCAGTAGAAGAGGAAGAGGGCGGTTCTGCCACTTGACTCGTTTCTTCTGCTTGGAGCACAGGTTCGTCAGCCTGACCCCCGAGGAGATCCTCCTCCTTGTCTTCATGCTTGTGTTTTTTCTTCTTTTTCTCGTCTTTGCTTTTCTGAGAAAGCAAAAGAAAAAAAAAAGATTTATGTTTCAGTCAGGCTAAAGAACAAAGTCAAAGCAGCTGGCAGCTTACAGATGTCCTTTTATAAATCTGATTAACAATTTTAAATATTCAGTCTGTCTTATGATACTAGATAGCCTGAAGAGCGAGGGTCTTTGTGATCAAAACCACACCTTCACCTTCCGATCTCTCTCTTTGTCCTTCTTTTTCTCTCTCTTTTCTTTGCTGCTCTTCTTCTTGGGTTCCGGCAAAGTCGCATTTTCAGTTTCTCCATCCGTTGGGCTTTTCTGGGCCTCGGCAGGACGATGTGACCTGACCGGCAGCTTCTCGCTGTCTGCAAGCGGCCTGGACAAAAAGCAAAACGTACAGAAACCCATCACTTTACTTACAAGACCTTGTTTCGCAACTGACCCACTTGGATTTGGTGCCAAGACCTGGAAAACTATTGAGTATTAGTTTGTTTTGCAAGCCAACAATACAAGGTGCAACAGAAAGCAATACTCAGGCACATTCCGGTTTTCCAAAATGCAGAGCTGTGCTATTTCTCTAAGCCTGAAGCATTAGACAGTTATACATTGGAAGATTTCTCCACACAAGTCTTCGTGTCTTTTCACCCTCGAAGCTAGGCCAGCATGCAGTGTGTACCCCTGCTGGCGAAGATCTATGGACAGACGACGCTTTCCGTCTGATGTCAGACGCCATTTTGTAATTTTTTTTGATAAAAAACTAAATTTAAGAGCCAGAAAACATACTGCTCCTGCTTAAAACGCATTGTATTTGCAGGACTCGCATCCATCCATAAACAACTGTCCAACTCTTCCTTTGAAATTACCTTCTACTCCTAAAACTAACTAATTCAACCTCTTCCAGGATGACTTACAGATAGGGTTAAATAGAAAAATTTAATGAGAACCAATTGATGTTATGCTTTTCAAACGTACACACTAGCACTGATTAAAGGGCACATCAAAGGACCAGAAGCAGGTATGACTTGGGAACTGTGGACAGAAGCATTAAGGCATGTACCGCATGTGATAAGGCCTCCAAAAGCATGCGCCATATCATTATTTGAAGGAAATAAAAAAAATAAATAAGTTTTTTTTGGGAGCCTATACCAGCAGTACAGATTACTAAAGATTAAGACCTGAAAATATCAGCACCAGCATGCCAACGAATGTGTTTGTATGCTTCTCTTTATTGACAGTCTTAATTTAAAGAGCACAAAAAGAAAACAAAACATTTGTTTGAATTAAAAGATGCTGATATTGTCAAGTTAAGTGCAAAGGCGCGGGACAGAAGGGAGGAGGCGTCAGGGTAAGAGAACAAGGACTTGGATAAACTGTCCAAAGCTGCTGGTTATAGAAAACACAAGGCAGGGAGCGAAAAGAAAGGAAGCGGGTAGGGCAAGCTCCGACTAGAAAAGGACGAGGCAGCTGCATTGTAAGTATAAAGGCATCCATTAGCGGAAAGACAAAGCCGGTAAAGCCCGTCTGTGTGCAGTCAGAGCCCACTTCCTGTGGCTGGGGTTCTACTCACCTGCGCCCAGCCGACTCCATCAAACTGCCCACACCCGAGAGGCAGTGATGGTTGTGTGCAAGCACAGGAAAGAGGAAGCAGAAAGCAATGAGGAGTGTGAGGAAGGATAGGGCCAAGTGGCATCAACTTTGATGCTTTGGTCAGAAATCTCAACACAAAGTGCAGCGTTGAAGCTTTCAGGCTATTTACGCTTCGCTAATGACGTTTTAGCTCGTCTGTTTAAACGTGTATGGCTTCAGCTCAGTCAAACAGCTTTGAGCTTAAATAGTCTCGATGGTTCTCGCATCATTTTCTTTTTTTATTGCAGGAAAACATTCGTTTTGAGATTTTCAAATCTGCTCCAGACCGTCGAGCCGTGTTAGTGGCACAGGTGAGCCATCAAGGACCACTGAGAGAAGTCCCAAAGTATTTAAGAAAAAAAAAAAAAATCAGGTGTTTCAAGGCTAAAATCCTTAGTATGTTGGGAAACAGGAGTTAAAGTGGGAAGAAAATGAAAAGAAAACCTATTTTAGGACTAATTTAACACAGAAAATGTAGGGATTTGATAAATTTAAGTAGTCCTGTGCTAAAAAGCAAAGAACTTCAAAATAAAAGATTAAGATAAAAATTATTACCAAAAAAAGAAAAGGGGGGAAAAAAACATACACAGTTCCTGGCAAGTTGCCTCCCAGCCCTCAAAAACAAAGACAAAAAGACAAAAACCAAAACCAAGCAGGTTGATCGTTTTGTAGATGTAATTGAAGTTCGAAACGAAGAGTTAAACTAGTCAGAACATAAACTGAAGCAGGATCAGAGCCGTGTGGACTCACTTGTCCAGGTCGATGTCCAGAGCTTTGTGGGGGTCAGTGGGGTCTCTTTCATCATCATCACTGGGTAAGGCATTCTGCAGCAAGCGGATACAGCAATTAACACAAGACTTAGCACCTTGGCAAAATATCGATTTTAACAAGAAATCTTGATTTCTATTACCCTGTAAGGCTCAAATGTAACAGTAATGATGCAACTTATTCCCCAAAGTATTTTCTTTTATGTAAAATATGCCTAAAAATGTCAACAACGAAAGCACTTTTTGATTTAAAACAAAGTTTAAACAAAAAAAGTTTCCCAATATCTCAGGCATCTATATTGATTTTTTTTCTCCAATCAGAGAGGTACTAAGCTACACAAGTTATTCAGAGTAACATCAATACAAGTTCATAAAAAGCCATTCATGTCAGCAGTGGTTAGTCGTGATGATTTAGCTGCATTGATGTGGCTTAAAAATAAAAATAAACTGATTCTTAATATGTTCCAGTCTGTTATCCCCGCGTTGCAAGCACTACTTCATATCTTCGTGAATTTACTGCTCTGCTTCAGGCCGATGCATCAGTTTCGCTTTCCTAATTTACTAGTGGCTTCATGCATCAACTCAGGTAGGAGCGAAGAGTTTCAATAAAAAGCAAAACAGTAGTAGTAGTAGTAGTAACTGATGTCTGGGTCGACATTTAACTCATGGCGTTTCTAATTGGCCATTGCGATCTCCCGGCATGCCTACCTCTGGCATCTCCTCTGTAACGATGTCCACCATGTGAGCCGGAGTGATGTCCTCTTCGCTCTCCGGAGCCGAATCGTGTTTCTTCCCTCGTCCGCTGCGCTTTTCTTTCCTCTTCTTCTTTTCCTTCTTCTTCTTCTCTGCTCGCTCTTTCTGACGGCGCTCCTCCTCCATTTTCACGTACTGGTCAGACATGGGCAGACCTGAACAACAGGGGCGTTGTTTATAAATGAGACAAATGAAAGAAGGCAAGAAGCAAGAGAACGACAAAAAAAAAAAACACTGTGGAATAGTCATTTTAAATATGATTTTGGTGACTAAACTATTAAGATGTTTTTTTTTTTTAACATTTCTTTCATTAGTGTTATGATATTTGACCACACCTGGGACTTTGAGAGGCACATTGAGGTCAATCTGCACTACTGGGATGTGCTCCACTCCAGGAGCTTCTTGGTACACCTACAGATATTAAAATAAATAAATAAAAAAAGAAAAAACTTCATTACAGTGCAGTTAATATCTGTTAACTTGGACGATGCACAAATGGATTAGCAGAACAGTGGATGTATTCCACTGACTGCTAAAGACGTAATAAAATCTGGGCATACAAATATTTTTTTTTTCCATACTCTACATTCTTCTAAAATTATATTGAACAAGTGAACAATAATTAAAAAAATATATCCTTAAGTTTCTAAACTGCCTATTAACTCATTGTTTCATTTAAAGAGTGTAAAACGAAGCACTATTATTCACAAAAGATTAGTGAAAACGCACCTTCTGAGAGGACGGGGAAGCCTTGATGTAGAACGGATTGTTGGCTTGCTCCTGCTTTCTGGCTTCCCTCCTCTGGGAAAGAAACAAAATCCGCATCACAAATTAATCCACGAATAACTGGTTAATTCAGATAAATAATGTTTAAACCCTGAACTAAAGATCAATACATTAAACAATCACTGCCCGGGAATATATCCATGCTATATCTTTGAGAATTGAGAATGTCAAACGAGCAAGGTGAAAAGAAGAGGACTTGCATCAACCACCGCCTTATACTAAATAATGAAATGCAGACAACGGGAGTGAAGTCTTCTGCAACAAAATGAAGCCGGTAAAATGTGCAGCTGCTGCGTTCCTCCATGCGTACCCTTGCGAGCTCTTTCTCGTCCACCTCCGTGTGACGAGGTCTGGAGTGTTTCGGCTCCTCCTTCGCAAAAATCGCCTTCGGCTGCTCGTCCTCAGACTCGCTTTCAGAAGGCGGTTCGTTGATCCAGGAGTCCAGGTCCAGGCTTCATAGGCATGCAAAGATTTTCACACTTCAGTAGTCAAAATAATTGAGAATGCGCTCAAATTTTAGCTGTAGTTAAATATGTTGGTACATGGTAAAGGAAAAGAAAAAACAAAACAAAAAAAACGCACTGACCCCTCAGGAACAGGAACTTTCTTCTGCGCTTTTGGTGCCACGGGGTTGAGTTCTCCTGCAAACAGCGCGTTGACTTCCTCTGCCACTTCCACGTCCTTCTGCTGAAGCTTCTGGATGTACTTGACCAGCTGCAGGATGCAGGACGCCTGAGGACAGAAGGCGAGCCAGTCAGCATCGCACGTACTCGAGCAGATTAGTTCGGTCCAGGTGTGACCGGTTCAGCTCCCCGTTTGTCTCACCCTCTCCTGGACTTCGAGGTTGGCGCTCTGCACAAACAGCGGCAGCCTGTCTATCATTAGTTGGCTGGCTTCCTGCGCAGCTGTGCTGTCCGTGTTCCCTTCCTCGCCCTTCAGCACCGTTGCAAACAGCTTGGCTGCGTTCTGAACATACACAGCCTGGATGTGGCCCGGCAGCGTGGCCACCTTGGGCCGCAGCATGGCCTCCAGCGTCTGCGTCGGGTTCTCCAGGTGTCTGCCAAAACGATACGATTTACATAACCGCCCGCTTTCGGAGTCGTCCTCCGCTCGGCGCGTTTGTGTGTGGAAACGCGAACTCACTCTGAGAACTCGCCGCAGATCCAGGCCGCAGCGTACAGAACCTCGCAGATGCCGTTCCGCTGCGTGTTGCCCGTCAGCAGGTGGGCGTTGTCCAGCAAAGTGGCCATCTGAGCGACGGCAAACGCTCGGATGGCCTTCACTCGAATGGCGACGTCCAACATCTGAGAGGCGATGAGGTGGCCGTGTCGTGTGCCCTCTAATCGGGTCAGCTCCACCAGGATGCTGATGTACCTGTCAGTCACGCACAGGGCAGCGAGTGGCGTTCAATCCAACCAAGTCGAACTCTGAGCGAGGCAGAAAAGAGTGCAGGCAAACGGCAAAACAAACCATTCAAAGTTGGTGATGTACTGGTAGTTGCTCTGGCTGCAGATATCGATGATCTTGGTGAGAAGTTCGTCCCTGTAAGTGGTTCCTTCGGCTTTGTCCACATGCAGCATCAGCTTCTTCACAATCTCCATCAAGTTCTTTTTAGAAACCTGGACGAAGCAGAAATGCAATCCGTAATGACGAGTTAAGGTTTGATTTAACGTCTCTTACCTTAATAAAAAGACAACAAATAAAAAACATATTGCTGAGGCTAACGATACACATTTTCCTTCATGCACGAGCTCAATGAGCTTCCTGTTTATTCATCCTGAACAAACCTCATAATGCAGGAAACTAAATCAACCGAAGATGCGCTCGGTTTTGTTGCCAACTTCCAATTTTTGTAAAACTCTGAGTTGACGGTAGAGATTTAATCTTATTTTGGATGAGACGAGCACTATTTTCTTCAAACCATCCTGCTGTGTTATCAACTTCCACTGATATTAAGATCAGCTTCCACATCTTTGTGCTCCCTCCCGCTTCACTTTACACATCTCACCGAGATGAAAATGGCTTTTACATGCATGTTCACACATGGCATAAATGGGTCAAACAGTGTGGCGTGCCGTTTCGGCTCCATACCATGCCGTAGAGAAGGTCCAACGCTCTGAGACGAATGGACTCATCTTTGTCGTCGAGACACTGCAGGATGAGGTCCTTATGAGACTGGACAGACTTGGGGTGCGTCTTCAGGATCTTGGACATGGCGAGCAAGCCCAAGTATTTCACTGCACAAAGATGAAAACGCACAACCTCATACAATGAACCTGATAAGTTACAGCTCCTAATGTTTTACTAGTTCTTATGTCTGCTGATATGCAATTTGTTTAGAAAACCAATTATTAATTTATGTGGATATTATTAATCTCAGTCATTTTAAGCTACGTTACAGTCCAGCTGCAAATGCATTCACCCTGAAAGGGCTTTTTAAAGTTTAAATACTTCAGTCATTCCATCGAAGGAATAAAACTCATCTCGATGAGAATACTTTAACATAGACTGATATAAAAAATATATTTCAGTTCATTTTAATGAGTATGGCCAACAACTGAGGAAAACGTTAGAATGACGTTTCTCAGAAAATGTGAATGTTACCGAAGAGCAACTGAAGGATTTTTATACAGGAATATTGCACTCGTGTGCACATTAATAGGAAGAGGCATGACTGCAGTCACCCACACCCTCTTGTAGAAAAGCACATTGCTGGAAAGGTTAGTGGACGGAAAAAGTGCGGTAGAACACTATGCATAAGTAACAGCCTCAAGAGGACTGCGAAGGAAAGACTCTTCAAGAAGTTTCCGTTTTCATTAGCTGTAAGCCATAATCATCACAACTAAAGAGAAATAAACACTTAGATCACTCTGTCATGAACAGAGTTACAGAAATAAATTAACTTCATGATTTTCTAATTCACTGAGATCATCCTGTATATAACCTAAGTCCTACTACAAGCTACGTATTCAAAAAAGGAAAAAAAAAAAAAAAAAAAAGAGGAAAAAAAGGAACACAAAACACACAAGACAATGGAAAGGACAAACACACGTACACATGGGAGACTAGCTTTGTTTTGATTTATCCTTTAAGTCCCTGACAGATGTTCCTCACACACCAAAAGGAATTTCTAAAATAGGCTTTCTGTCAGTCATCGTATCGGGCAGGGAATAATAAGGCGTCTCAGCTTTCTCAATCAATAAACGTGAAGCAGTGACCTTGGGGCGAGGAGAGGCTAGGTGCAGCGAATACCATCACACAAACGGCCAGCCACTGACGTCGCCACTTCACAAAAACAGCAGATAACGATTAATACCATCTTTTACAAGTCTATATCATGCAACGGGATCCATTTTTGCACAACGCATTTTCTTTTACTGTGGGCAACAAAATGAATAAATCATTTAAAGCCAGTTTTCCCACATTGTCATTTCTTACTCCTGTTCATTGAAATAATGCAGACACAACCTCAGTTTCAAAATTTAAGCTAAAAAGTTCAAAGTGTAGCTCAAAAAAAAAGAAAGAAATGCAACTTGAACATGTATTAGCGTTTACCCTGTCATTGTTCATTTATATTTAAGACACAAGTTTGCCAGCCTGCTGGTTACACTCTTGTTAGTGTGTAAGTTTGTTCTGTAAACATTAAAACCACTTTCCCAAAGGGGAACTAATAATTTTAGGACGCTGCATTAGCTCCACATTTGAGCCGTTTCTCTTCATGGAGCTGAAAACAAAACACTTAAGATTGCTTTATTTGGCATCAAAAAAAACTGGTTACGAGTAAGTCTTCCTAAAATGAAAGCTAAGAATTTAAGTAAAAATAGATTAATGTTAGAGCCTAATCTTTGCTTCTAACAAAATATTACACATGCAGATTTCAAATTTGTATGTATTTTTAAGTCTGGCCACAGAACTTAAAAAGAATTAAATCCTCATTTAATTCACATTAAATGAGGATTTTTAAGATTATCCTCATTTATGAATAAAAAGCAAATTTACCTAACTTTTATCCAACATCTATCAACAACTACAACTAAGCGGTTGGTTGATATGTTTATTGATGAGAATCTGTGGGACTTTAATTTTAATACATTAGAAAACATAATAGTTCACTGTTTGACCTGCTGATCACAAAACTGAGTAAAACTTGCTCATTTTCAGAACTTTAGCATTGTTCTGCTGTAAAATCTCAAAGATTGATAAAAGCAAGAAGCAAAACTAAAACAGAGCCCAACTCTGAAGACCAGGGGAGAAAAAAAAAAGAAAAGTCATGATATTCATGCATGCTTTACATTTTTTCCATTTCTGGTTGATAGGCAGTGCTTTCTCAGCCAGTATCTTTATTCTGATCTCCAAAGCTCTGTTACAAAGCAGGTTCAGCAGCGAGGTTTACCACCTCTAGTTACCATAATAAGGTATTTGTTTTGCGTCACGGTACAGGCCGCTGTTTAGACGTACCAGGCATCTGGTTCTGAAGAGCAACAATGATGCTCTAAAACCAAGCCACATTTGATCAAAATATCTTGAATATTTTTTTTTTCCTTTCCTCTCATTAACTCAAAAACCAGGGAGAAGATAAAAGGATAAACAAAACGTTAAACCTCAAATTCTAGTATACTACCACCAGAGATCCACTGTCTACACCACACACACAACTACCTAGAAATGGATGTCCGGATAACTCGAATGGCTGACTACAACAATGTAACCCCAAACTGGCTGGTTATAGAGCTACGAACTGAAGCAGTCTGAGAATGAACCCTCCAAGCTTATTCACAGTCATACTCAGCAATTTGCAGATGCTGCTTAGGAACAATGGTATTCCAAGCAGGCCTTCTAATTTAGTAAAAGTGCAATAAGGTTCGAGTTATCCAGAGTCAGGAGGTCTACGGTCCGGTCATCTACGAGGGCCGACTGTTCCACAGTCAGAAACACACAGACAATGAGAAAATGACACACTGCAGGCATTGACAGAGGGCTCACAGTTCTGGTCCGAGTCTTCTATCAGGATTCGCAGTTTCTGCACACAGAGCTGTGGGAAAGAGAGAGAAAGAAGGAGAGGAACAGGAGAAAAACAAAGGGAGCGGAGGAATTAATGATGTTCTAAACCTTTCCACACCAGGTCTGAAAGGAAATACGTAAAAAAAAATAAATAAATAAATAAAAAAATCTGGAGTAGCTAACTTTCTGGATCACCGAAAAATGGACTGGATGAAAAATGTCTTTTGGCCTTCCAATCAGACAGACCAATTGCTCCTCATGCATTATGATTCAGCTGGAGTGGAAAGGATTGCATTGAGCATAATTTCCATGCAAACTTAGACGGGTGCAATGGAAAGCTGGAGCTCCCTACCTGGATGCTAGCGCTGTGGTTGGGCATCCCAGAGGACAGAGAAATCAACACTGCAATGACGGACAACAAGGCGATTAGCTCAGGTCTGGAATCTTTACAGAAGTCTGACTTGCACACATTTAGATAACTGAGATTTACTGGATGGCAAAATGCATTTTTAACTTTCAGGGCTTACAAACTCAACAGTAGGAGTTGTGGTTTAAATCTAGGAGTCTAATCTCTTAGAAACACAGCAAGCATTTGTTGAATGCATTCCCTACAGATTCCCAGTACTCACCTGCAATTACAGTGTTGACACATTCATACAGCAAAGACATGGCAGAGGTGCTGTGGGAGAGAAAGATGAGTTAAAGAGCAAGAACAGATTCATTTGCCTCAAACTGGAACATTTTAGCATCCATAGGAAAAAAAATACAAGCAGGACTTTGATCTCACCTGTGGATTAAGTTTGTCAGAGGCTCAATGAGCTTTTTCCCCAACCTTGGCTCCAGAGGCGTGAGCGCACCAAACTGTTCGGAGAGGAAAAGGGTGACAATGTTGTCAAACTAAATATTGGAGTTACAGTGTGAGGATTTTGCCAGTTTTCCATGCAAAAGCTTCAGCACAGATTAAACCTGACTGCAAAGCTACAAACGACACGACTGTTGGAAACCCTTTATCTGTAGTATCCAACGTGTCATGTGATCTTGTGGGAAGAAGAGGCATCATTTCCTCTTTCAGTGTACATGCGCTCTTTTAAATAGCTAAATACTTAAAAAGCATTACACACGCACACAAAAAAAAAAAATACACCAGAACAAAAAGCAGTGGAGCGCATTATTTCTTTGCTCCGGACCTACTAGTGTTGACAATTCTCGTGTTTCTAGGGTTTCCGTTTGCTGCGCCTGCTCCAGTCGTCCTGTTCACTTACCAGTTTGATGATCTTAATGAGAACCCAGTTATTGGTGGAGGAGGTCATAAGCTTGAAGAAAAGGGGGGCGAGAGACAGGTAGTTCTTTGGGTTCCTCCTCGCCAGCTCACAAATCACATTGACGGCTGCTGACTGGACACCTGAGAGAGAGAGAGCAGAGAATAATTAAACAGAGTCGGTAAAAAAAAGCCAGTGTGACTGCAAAGTCAATGCGATTCAAAGTGTGTATATTGTGCATAGTGGGAAAGCAACGGAAAAACAAAATTTTGAATAACAATTATGTTTTATGTGTAGCAGGTAAAGCCAGAATGCACATTTGAATCTCAGTTCCATTAATGGATGGGTAGAAGCATATAAATGTTTAGCATTACAGCTCATGTTTGACTTTTAAAACACTCACAGCAGCAGGACTGAAACCTGGGAGATTGTTTGCCAGTATTTTTAATGTGTTATATTGTGAGGCGGCAGCCCTCAGCTGGGTGCTGGCATAAGATTTAACACTTGAAAACGTCACACCCCAGTTCATTTTAACACTACAGCAGCACCGTGTAACCTTAATTTCCCTCCGTTCACTATAAAACACTCCTGGTAAGACACACCGGGCTCCCATCATTCTGTTGATTATATTCATCTATGATCAAAAAAAAATGTTTTAGATGGCAACATATCATAGTGCCATCACATACGCCTCCAATAAGCACCACAAACTGAAAATGAAATTGCCTTTCCGTACAATAAACTAAATGCATGTCTTGGTAATTACCTGGATCTGGGTCCTCCAGTTTCTCCTTGAGTCTTGGGAAAGCGGGGCGCAGAGATTCTGGGTACTTTAAAAATACCTTATACATGATTAGCACAGCTTTCTTCCTGATGTAGGGTTTGGTGTGGGACATCTGCGTAAAAAACAGCAAAGGAAAGGAGAAATACAATAGTTTTATTCAAATTTTTAAAAAAGAGTATACATTTCTGATCTGTTCTGAAATAAAAAAGGCCTCAAGGGAAAACCGGACATCCAGGGCAAGAAAAAAACAAAACAAAACAGGACACTGGAGGATGAGCCATGCAGATAAACTTGACATTTTCTGTGACTCACCAGTGTCATAATGTCGTTAGCGAGGTCCCGTGCCAGATCAGGGGTAACAAAACAAGACAGGCCTGTTAGGGCAACACCTGTGTCATACTGGTTGGGACTACTGAGATCCTTCGGGGGGAAAAATAGGCAGAACAGAAAGAAAAATGGTTGATTTAATAAAAACCAGTCAGCTCACAACAAAGCATGAGCATCAAGGCGCACAAAAACAGGTGCATCGCTGACCTTTCGGATCTGATTGGTTGTCAGCATGATGACATCTGTGCTCTCGTGAAAGCACTGCGAGGCTGCCAAGTAACCAATCCTCTGCAAAAAGGAAGGCAAACGCATTCATCAGCAAGCTGACAGGAATGTACCTGAGCAGCGCATTTCCCAGAGAGGATCCACGGTACCACTTTCAGAGAAGCCACTTTCTGTTGCGAGATGAGCTCAGCAATAACACAACCGGAGTCCTACCTTGTATGTGAACTTGGAGGAACTCATGACTTCAACGATGTTGAAAGCGGCCCAGCTGACATCGTAGCCCAGCATCTGAAGCTGTAACACAGACGGGACGGAGACGGTGGGCATGAGAGGAGAAGAGGGGGCGGCTTTAAACTGTGTCTGCGATAAATACGGAAACTGTAAAGCTTTGAATGTGAGCAAAGGCGGCAAAATGAATGGAGGTTTAAACCTCGATGCGTTTGCAATCTACAAATAAAAAAAACTGATTACATTTTAATTGGAAATTATGCTGCTAGTAGTGGTGAAATCTCCAGCTGCAACACATTACAAGCAGCTACAATGTTACAGAGTTCACCTGATAAAGCTTTACAAGAAGCCATGAGAATTATTTCACCATCATTTTGTTTTGCATATCAAGGTGAATCCATCTGCATCATTCCTTCCAGTGATAAATAACACCATATAATCATAATAGCTGAACACAATCAGATTCTATCACTTTTTTTCCTCTCTTAAAAAAAACCCTGCTAATTGATTAACAGTGTATTGCACAATGTCTAACAAGACAAAAACAAAACTGACTACAGTTTTCTGTGCTTCTCTCACATGTCTTGCATCAATACTTAACCCTGCAAACCGCATGGAGCAACGCTTTCATTTTTAGCAGGCGCTTAAAAATGAGGACATGGTCTTCCACCAGAAGAAGCAGGGAGGGAATGGATTAAACTGCCAGCGCTACACAGAGTCTCATCTGTGTGTGCGTGAGTGTATATGTGTGGAGCAGAAGTGACAGGCGGCGGCAGGGTGTGCAGGCAGAGGGGATCTTACGTAGGTGAGCTTGCACACAGCATTGGCCTTGACAGCAATGTTGTCTTGCTTGAGCTCCTGTTTGATCTCGTCGATGCATGTGGAGATGTATTTGGCCTGCGGACAGACAAAAGGAGAGGGCGAGGGGAGAACAGACAAAAGCAAGACACCAGATCAGATTAGGTAGAGCAATATCCGGAGCGGCACATTTCGGCCGAGCAACAGAAGCCGGCTGCAACGATCCCGGTTGTTCTGTTGTCGCTCTCGAGTCGTCAGAAGGGGGAACTAAGCAAATAGTTTGCACAAGTCCTGCCCGTCATGTCGCTCTCCATCCAAGATTGCATCTATTGACGAGGCCTACTGTTGGCTCAGGGAGGCAGTTGAGTCACACGTCAAGCCGTATTCGAATACAATTGTCTTCCAAAAAAATTTTTAAAAAGCAGTAAAAAAAATAAAGCAGAAAACATGGAAGAGGACATTGTTTAATCTGTGTCTGGTTTATTACTTCAAAAATTTAACTTGCAGTGAAAGTTATTACTGCTGTTGGTGTCGAATGATAACTTTTTTTTTTTTTCAAAAAGCACATTGAAATACAGCTTATTATTAAATGGGCCAAATGAGTAAATTTAGACTGAATTAAAAAAAAAAAAGACATTAAAAAGTTAAATAAACTCAATTGGAATTGAAGTTCCAACAATTTCTTTAAAAAAATAAATAGAAAACACAAAATAGAGTTTCTTAAGCAGATATTTAAAAACGGTGATATGAGGAGGCGGAGCCTTCTACAACTTAATGATGATGAATGAAGAATCTTGATTACCGTTCATTTTTCCACAGGTCTTTCAGTAGCAACTGAGATGTTGACCTCAGTGCTCTGACTGGAGAATTACCACACAACACATCAGCAATCTATCCAGGTGAATGTCCTGACTCCTGGGTGCTACAGCACCTTTTCCTTCCACTTAACTTTCCTTTCTTATACTTGGACAAAGCACTGAAAAGTCAATTTCTTTAGGAACAGCTTTTGTGGCTTACACTTCTTATGACGGGCTGATAAGGACTCTGCTAGACAATGGTCAATTCAGCAAGTTTTACTTTTTAACCTACTGAAATAATTACCACTTCTGCAATACTTTGAATCGTTCGAATGCAACTGCAAAAAGCTCGAACCAAACCAACAAATTAAAACAATTAGAATCCTGAAAAGATCATCTCCAAATAAATAGAATAAATTATTCAATTAGTGTTTAATAAAACAATCAATTTAATTCAGCAGTGTGGAGTCAACAGCTTTCATGCAAGAAACCAAGTCAGCCATTGTTGAGAGGGGCAACCCCACAAAACAAACACATATAGCTATGCGGAGTGTGCTGGTCATGTGTATGCAGTCATGAGACAGCACAGTGACAGGAGGAGGAGGGTGGGGCGGGGGGGGCAAGGGTTGCTGAGCTCTGCTGCTGACAATCTATGAGACGCTGCGTTTTGCAGAGATCGCACAAGAAGAGACGGTCTTACTCAATGTTACTCAGAACCAATCAAAATAACTCAAATAACTGGGCCATGGCCAGCACACTGGTGCCAGTGGCTTCTACCTAAACAGGGTTGGAACTCTACTAGAGCGTGCGAGTTCTCCAAGTCGACCCGTTTCCTTTCTCTGAACAGAAGAAACCAACAAACGGCTCGGAATAATTTCCTATGCGAGTTCCCTAAACTGTTCAGTGGCATCCTCACGCATTTCTTCAATTTGCCGTCTGTGCAGAAGCACCAAAGAGGGAACGAATGAATGAACCGTGTGAAAGATGTCGCTCCCATGTGAAAAGCAAACGGAGAGCATGAGAAAATGCGGGCTGCCCACGGTTAGCACACACTCACAGGAACACAGGGACGTAGTATTAATATTTTAGCAAACTGTCCACTGTCGGCTGGGCAACCGGCAACTTATCTGGGCGACCAGGGTTAGGTTACAACTGTCGCCGAGTACAAAACCACGATCCGAGTCAAGAGATCAAACCCAAAGAGGCTTGAAGGATGCAGCAGGTCCCAGAGTTTTATTTAGAACATTTGATTTCTTTTTTTTTTTTTAATAGAAACTGCCGGTTTAGCTGCTGCGAAAAAATTCTGCCCGTCAGATGAGACTGTGAGGAGGCCAAAGTCAGACAGAAATCCAACACCAACCAACAGTAACGACTGCATACACTAATTATACCGCCTAGTACCCACTGAGCATTTCAACATCAACACCCAGGCTAAGTGTCAGCAGCACGAGATGATTTAAAAGCTCGGTTTGAGCTCCCACTGCCTTCGCTCTCAGAGCTGCAACATGGATGATATCATCAAACACGGAGTCAGCCTGATTGCTAGGCCACTCTGTGCATGTTAAAGCCGCTGCTTCAACGAGGTCCACACCATTCGCTTTAAGAACCAGTTGGAGGAAGGAGATGACAATGAATCACAGTTTACCAGGAAATTACTGGTGAACTGCGGAAACATTTTTTAGGACTTTTGCCTTCGAGTTCGTTGCAGAAGCAGATTATCTGTACGAAAAAGGTTAAATTTTTGTGATTTTATTCTGTTTTAGCGGAATGGAGGTGTTTGTCGCCCTGGGTTAAAGGTTAAATAAGAATACACAATAATGTAGCTACAGGGGGGGTCAAAATGTGACTGTCATAAAGCTCCTCAGCTTTGGCTGCAAGGTACAGCACAACAAAAATGAGGAGGCATGTTTTTCTTTACATTTTTGATACATTTAGAGGCCAAGCCAACATATTAATATATGTTATTAATTCGTTTTTTTTTTCCTCCACAATCATACATGTAATAACATTAAAGCCAGTGGGAAGCCTGCTCTGCCCCCCAGTGTGTGTGTGTGGCCTGTAGGCCAGTTCAGTAATCCTTCAGTGTGTTTTGATCTCAGCTATGCTGAGCAGTAATTTCCTGGTAAACTGTGATTCATTGCCATCTTCTTCCTCCAACTGTTAGCCAGCTGTCAGTATCAGCCCTGCAATAAGCCACCTCGTCAAACACCTGACACGGTTCTGAAAACTATCTTGTGGGTTTCATTCTGTAAAAAAAAAAATGTAATGAAAGCTAAGCTAACTCAGCTGCCCAACCCCGGCTGGTTACCTTGCTAACCGCTGGCTCTAACGTCTGGCTAAATTACCCACTGTTAGGCGTTAACGTTGGTTAGCTAGTCGCGGTATAACGGTGATGCTAAAATGAGTTGAATTAGGAAAAACATTGCTCAATGTTTGCTTTTGGGTGTTCCAGGTGGCCGAGTGTGCTCGTTTTACCTCATCCTCCTTGTGATTCCGAATGCCACGTACTAAATCCTGGAGATTTTTATCGAACATCCGATCGATGCTCCCTTTGACAATCTTCAAAGCCATGTCTGCCTGTGACTTGTGCCGCTTCGCTCTGTCCCTCGGGGCCAAGCGCCTTGCAGAGACGGTCCTTCTGAGTGCAGACCGAACCGACCGACCCGCTGGGTTTAGTCTCTCATCCACCCGGGAACAGTGGCGTTGGCGGTCCGCTACAATCTACCGAGCCCGGGTGGGTAGGTGAAGCTGCTGAGGCCGGACGGGGCGTCCTGAGCTGTGCAGAGACGCTGGCAATGGATCAGCGTAGGAAATGGCTGACAAAATGGCGTCTAAAGTCAGCTGACTGGAGTGTTGAAGAGTCTCGTGTGGGAATCAGAGGAATTAAAGGTCCAGAGCCCTGAAAAGTCAGTCTGCCTCTTTTTGACGGTGGATACTATTAAATTTGGTGCTTTTATTTAATAAACAAGAGGATTTGTAATTTAATTTAAATGGGAAATTTCACATATTTGGGGAAAACGATTTATATGTATTTGCAAATTGTCTGAAGTTGAAGGGTGAGACAATAAGTAAAACATTTTGCTTACAATGTTTTTAATTAACTTCTTTTTTCTTTGTCCCTATATAAATTTATACATATGCATGTGAAATTGTTTTGTATTTCTTTTCTTATTTTAACTCTGAAGTTAATGCTTTATGTTCTTGTTGAAATTTTAGAGAAAGGAACTGTGTAAAAGAATTTGTATTCAAATATTTTCAAAGAAAATACTCATGAAATTGAAAAAGTTCAAGTGTCACATCTCAAGATTACTTTTGACATATTTCAAAAATAATAGGCATATAAAAAAAATTTCATACAATTTAATTATTTGTATATTTTTACTAGAGCATTTTAAATAACTAGATATTTTTATTTTTGTCATAAATGCTAATGCTATATTAAAATGAACCCCAAAAAGTCCATCTATAGAAAGATAATTTTACTGCTCTAGTACTTGTCTTTGGATTCAGTTAGTGACTCTTTTCAATAGCACAACATATTTTAATAGAAATAGAAAGAATACTGCCATAAAACTAAAAAAATAAAATAAAAACACTAGATTATTCATTAAAATATAATTTTCAAATAATGCAGGCCTAAAAATAAAACCAATTTTTTTATACCACATATTTCATATATTCTTATTAAAGGTATTCATGCAATAGAAAAACCATCAAAAGCATTAAAATATTCCCTGAAAGGCCAGATTTTCTGATTAACATATAGTAAAAGATTTCCTCTGAATTTTTCTACAGTTCTCAGTAACTCATGAGTTTGCACAACTGTTTCTGTCATTTATCATAACCTCAATGTAATGTATGAGCAGAGAAGAAGCAAAGTGAACAAAACCATGCTGAGATTTTTATTCAAGTCTCAACTACGTTATAGAAATGCTTTACCAATTTACATAGCACTAAAAACACATGATGTATGCACATAAAAAAGTCAAAATAGGCTGCAGCTACATGAGATCTCAATAGCTTCTGAGGGCATTTTTCAGTTTCCCCCCCCCCAATTCATCATGATCCATTGAAAGCAGACACTAAAGAGGAGAGTGTATGATGCTCAACTGCACAGCAATTATTTTTAGAGACAAAACTGTGATCCTATGAAAACAAAGGCAATTAAAAAGGAGGTGGACCTCAGTTAAAAAAAACAGCTTTTTAGTGACTCTTTACATTTCAGACTGTATCAGCTGTATTTAGACCAGATACTTAAATAGTTAACACAGAAGACTCATAAACAGGACTGTACCACTCTGGCATTGCCACACACAGAAAAGAGGCCTTGGTGATGTTTGGCAGGTTTTATAAAAGGAAGTAGACAGATGTAAGGGTTTACACAAAAAGTCCTTAGAGAAAAAAGAAAAGAAAAGAATTCTCTCCAAGTCGTCCCGGTCTCTGTTTAAAATAAGTTTTGTTCCATTTCATTCTGGTTGCGAGAGCTAAAAAAAGAAAAAGTGATTTCTTTTTAACATGTGGGCAGTTTGAAAGTAGACAGACGACGAGGCAGGAGCTGGAGTTTAAAGTTGAACGTTGAACAAAAGGAGAAGGAAATTCATAGACGATAAAAAGAAAGTTTTCATTTAACGGTGAGAAACAATGGACCAACAGACTGAGTGGATGGCTTTCTGACTTGTGCACCACAAAAACAGTCCAAAGCATCATCTATTTTTGTAACGGGTGCTGCAGGAAATGCTGGGTGCGTGTGCCGATGCTGCTGAGCCGAGAGCGGCGTCTGATCGTCGAACAGAGGCCACCATCTTTTAGCGCTTGGTCCGCTGCCAGTGGTTGCAGAGAGTCTTTTAGGTTTCTACAGCGGCCGGTTCTGGCTCTGCTGAGACGGTACCGTCTGCTTCCTCATATGTGGGTGTCTGTTGTGGAGCTGGGCTGTCTGAACTGGGCCTAGACAGAAAACAACATTTCAGCAGCAGCAAAAAGTGTACCGAGATGCCATGCATCTGTTTTCATTTTAAAACAATGTTCCAATATGGCATCGATGAATGAGCGCGATCTGATGCACGTTGAGCCAAACCTGTTTGGACTTGAACCTTGGCCGTCATTGTTCTCCTCTTTCAGAGGCGATTTGGGCTTTTCGTCTTCCTCTGCATTCTCTTTTTTCTCCTCCGATTCTCCATTCACGGGTGTGGATTCTACAAAAGACATTCAGATTTATAAGCGGCTGCCGTGAGAGTAAAACTCAATCTGAAATGTTTCTCATACCAGTGTTTTGTGACTGCTTTTCATCATTCTCCGTTTCTTTGTTCTCTATTTTAGGCTTAGCTGCCATCTCTGGTTTTCCCACGAAGCGAAGTTTTAACTTGTTGTAGACGTCGCTGGCCTTCTCCATGACTGCAGCGCTGGCTTTATACCGCCGAATCTGATAAGTGATGAGAAACAGATTATTATAAAATAATCAGTCAAGTTGCACAAGATGAAAATATACAGCATAAAAACAATACATATCCAGCTGTGTATGTAAATATCTAGTTTCAACTGGAGGCCATTTTGTGTTTTTTATGCATGAATGCAGAATGAATTATCCCACAGAAAATGCACAGCAAGCTGCACCTTTTTTAGTGTGGCAATAACTTCGGCATTTTTATGGAGAATCTGGCTGGTGACAGGTACAGCTTCAAGCTCTTCGAGCGCTTTTAGACAACGCTCAATGTCCTAGAATGCAACAAAAACACCCAGCCATTAATGTTTCATGGCAACACAAAGACATAAAGGAAGCTACATTTTGTGCCACTTACTGGGTTGTCCACTTTAAGTGCAAATTTAATGTCTGTGTGGAGTTTCTGTAGCCTTTCCTCTGGTGATGACTCTAAATATTGATGAAAAAACAAAAAAAAACAAAAAACACAACAGTTATTTCTTCAACTCTTCCCATAATGTTTTTGCAATTTAATGCAAAATAATCCATACCCATTGGACTTTTCACATTTTGTCAGTGTATTTCTTATCATGGACTAACACAATTTAGTGTATACTTGTGAAAAGAATGAAAAGGCAGACATGACAAATGAATATGTTTGATCTGAACCATCCCACTGTAGTTCTGACCTGTCTGCTGCATTCCTTGGTCTTCATGATGCTGTTTGTTCTCAATAGGATTCTAATTAATAAATAGGTAACTTTTAAAAATAATACATCATGCACTTGACCAGCGTCAGAATAAACAGGAGGAGACGTTTATAGATACAACGTGACTAAATGAAAAGCGCTCCAGTGGGTATGAATATTTTAAAAGGCGTTTTAATGAGAAGAATTTGCAGTTTTCTTTGCCTAATAAATTTGCTGATATTGCATGATAACCAGATGCAGAGCAGATGAAACTATGACTGCTTCTGACCTTTTTTCTTTTCCACTTTCTTCTCCGGTGGCCTCTCTGGTCGGCGTTTGGGCTTTTCAGGCTTAGATCTAAGTCAGACACAATGGCGTGATCAGTGTCCTTTAATATTTAATCATGTTCTTCTCATGACATTTGCGTTCTGTGGTCTGTTCTCTCTCCGTCCGCTCACCTCGCTCTGGACTTCTCCTCCGCCCGTCTGGCTTTCTTCTCTTTCAGCTCCTTCTCCTTTCTTTCTTTTCTTTCCTTCTCCTTTTTTATTCTTGCCTTCTGTTTGTCTACTTTCTTTGGTGTTTTTTTCACCTTTTTGACAGGAAAAAAAAATATGAAAGAAAATGTTTTATCTTAAGTATTACGCAATTTAAAAAAAAATCATAATTTATGGTAATTCACAAAGGAAGCTTACCTCTGCTGGAGGTGGAGAATCAGAGTCAGAGGGTGCGGGGATCGGGGGCGGAGGCGGTTTCTTGGACTTCTTCAGCGGATGATCGTCTATACCTTCATCCGAGCTGCTGCTGCTGTCACTGTCACTCTCTTTTTTGCCCTTTTCTTTGTCTTTCTTCTTTTTCTCCTCCTCCTCCTTCTCTCTCTCACGGAGCCGGCGGAGCTCCTCAGCCTCCTCCTTTTTCCGCCGCTCCTCGAGCTCTCGTCTGCGCTCCTCATCTCGTTTCTTCCATTCACTGATGCGGTCCGGTTCACTGTCACTGTATGCAGTGGGGGGGGGGGGGGGGGGGATATTCAGCTGCTTTAAGTTGATATTCATATTAAAATAATCAGCAATTTAACGTAATAATTTACTAAGTAAAAAAATAAAAAGAGCAGCCTGACCTGTCGCTGTCGGAGGATGATGACGGTGCTCGTTTAGTTGGGGCAGGTTTGGGTTTTCTTGCTCGAGGCTTTGGAGCAGCTTTCTCTGTGAACCCAGGAAAACAAGCACTAAGAAAAGCTCAGAATCTTTTTCCTAGCGATTTTGGATGAAGCGGATTCAGAACTCGTACCTTTCTTGCGAGGCTGCGGGCCCTTGCGGGGAGGCGGATCAGACTCGGACTCGGACTTTGAGCCGGACTGGGACTCGGAGCCGGACAGAGCCGGCCGTGGCTTCTCGTCCTCAGAGTCGCTGTCTGCGACTTTCTTCTCTGACCCTGATCCCGACTCTGAATCAGAGTCAGAAGAACCTTTCTGTAGAACCCGAGAGAATACGGTGGAGAGTAAGTGGAACGTTTCTTGATAACAAACACAAAATAAATTAAAGTCACGAGTAAAACGGGGTTTATGCTTCACCTTCTTCTTCCCTCTGCCTCCGGCTTTCTTTCCTCCTCGTCCACCGGATTTCTTCTCTGGAGTAAAATCCTAGAGAATGAAAAATAAAGTCTAAATTCATGCTGCAAACTACTCTTTGTCTCCACAGTTAGCATTCATAGCACGATGTGTGCGAGTGAGCAAATTACCTTGTCGCTGTTTTTGCCAGAGTCAGACTCTGAAGCCGTCGGGTCTGATTCAGACGGAGACCCGCTCTCCTCTTCGTCTCTGTCGCTGGAGGAACCTCGCGCTTTTTTTGGAGGAGGAGGCCGCTTAAAATAAATATTAAGAAAGAGTTGCTTTTTTAATTAACTTGCTTTTTTTATGGCTTCCTCTTGTGGATATTCTTCTGTAAGCAAATACAGGTTGGGGGAAAAAATCTTATTTGAAATAGGTGCACTTATTGTATCCCCCCCATCTCTTTTTATAAAATCACATCCACTTTCTCTTGAGCTCCAAAACATTATTAGAAAAGTATTTCCATTCTAAATTTTCAAACACTTTGCTTACCTTGGGAGCCTGCGGCTTTCGCTTTATCCCACCCCCCCTCCCTCTGTCGTCACTCCCAGAGTCTGACTCGTCCTCGCTGCCGGAGTCGGCTTTTTGAGGAACCGGAGCGTCTTCGTCGTCATCCTCTTCGTCACTTGCCCCTCCTTCTCCTCCTGCTGCTTCATTGCCCTCACTATCAGATGAGCTAGCCTGCTGCAGAAATACACCAGTAAAGACATTAACTAACACGTCTGTCCGAAAACAACCCAACAAAACTTCAGAGAATATTTAAAACAAGCAAAAACTGTTTTTTTCTTATGGAAAGTCAGCATTAGGCTTGGTATGCTTACCAGTTTCGGGATGTACTAAAGTTTTAAAAGTTAGGATTTTAAATCATTAAAATTTTCCGTTGTTCAGGTTCTGTTGCTTAAAGTGTGGCAGACAACCTGATAATAAACCTAATGATCCATATATTGTTTTGACAGCAGTAAAAACAACCGGTGCCTTATATGAGAGTTCACTCTCAGTTCTGGAAGTTTCAAGATTTTTAAGATCCAGCTGACTTACTGCAGGTGGAGCGCTGTAGGAGGCATGTGGATTGTTCTGGATCTCCCATAAACCTTCATTGAATCCCTTCCTTTTGTTGGGCTTGCCGTAGCGCTCTCGGTACTTTTCATATGGGAAAAGGTCTTTTGCTGCAAGGAATGCTCTGTGCCACAGACAAAAACATAAAGACAGTTTAAAAGTAAATAGCTGAAAAAATATGCTAGCAGTTCAGGTGGCAGAATGTTTGAACTTGCATAGAGAAAGGTTTATACTGATGAGACTTTGAAGCGGGATATTCTGTCCCCTGCTGGTGGCTTTATGAATTGCGTGTGCCATCTTGTCAGTGTGTCAAAAAATATCTTTTGTTTCACCATTAAAACTCCATTTGAGCAGTTAATATGATACGTTACAAGTCACAATTTAATCAACTGTAATTTTCACAGAGACTTAAAAGGATTAAATAAATTTGTAATAAATTTATCTAAAAGGCATAAATGATGGTGCTACTTGAACCATCTTATAAATGTACCATATTTAGCCATGCAATTTAAAATTTTAGAGATGCACTAGTCAATAAAGCAGAAATTGGATTTGACCAATTTGCTTTACACTCAGATACTAAAATTATTTTTTTACAATAACATTCATTATAAATATCAAAACTAATCATTCCCTCCATTTTTGATGTACAAACACACCAACTGTGATTGTGTGTTTTGATACGCTTTTTAAAAATGGGATATAGAGGTTTCAATGAATAAGTAGTTGTAATCTAGTGATTTCTTCATTTTATTTTTGATTCAAAATTGCCCTCATCAAAGAACATGCAAAACATGTTTTCCCTATTTATGTGCGAGTTCTTTTGGGGGAGAAAATCTGACTAAGTCCAAAGTAAATAAATAAAAAAAACAGAACATCATAAATGGCCAGAAAAAGTTTTATCATTGCATCAGAGCTGTTTTTTCATGAACGAAATGAAAGACTTAATAGAACACTTTAAAAATAATTACAATTTTAGTCAATATTACGTAAAAAGGTAATATATATACGGATATATATAGCTGCTGAACAATGCACTTACGTTTCATGAGTCCCAAAGAAGAAAATAGGGATTTTATTAGGTGGTGGCTTCACAGCTCCATCCGCCACATCTTCAATCTGTAACCAAGCACAATATCCAAGCAACAACTCAAACATTACTCTGTCATGATGTCCGAATCCCCATCAATAAAAAGTGTTGTTGGAGAAGAGCTCAGATATACGCGCCTGGACACCATAGACAGGGATTTATGGTCCAAGAAATAAGCCACAGTTATCTCAAACGTCATTTCCAAATTAACAACGTTAGCTCCGCTTGTACATTTTTTCCCCCAGCAGGTTAGGCCAGCATCACATGCAAATTTCGCCGCCCTAACTCTGACTATAGGCTTTTATAAAAAAGCAATTGCTAGCTCTCACAAATTAAGTGGCGTATGTGTTTATTTATGTATTTTAGATATTGAAGAGATACAGAAGAGAAGCTTCCACAGCGTCCCATGCAGAACAGCCCACCCCCTCCTCCTCCGGCTGCTTACTTACCCTAGCTGGCCAGTGGGGGTATCCCTTCATTTTAGCGAAGACCAGGTCTCCGGCCTGGAAGTTGTGTGGCATTGTCCCACCTCTCCGTGCAGCCTGGGTTTTAAAAGCGTTCGACTGTCAATTTGCTGTTTGTGTCGCTCTTGGTCTAATGTTTTCAGGTTGACATGAAACCTGGAAACGATGGAGTCAGCTAACGAGCTAGCTGCATTCTAACCGAGATCGGCGTTAACGCGAGAACAGACTGCGAGAGCAGGAGAGACGGAGTGCAGCAGGTACTTCCGCTCAGGGAACATAAATTGCCTTCAAAATAAAAGGCTTTTGAGAAATTCGTGTAAAGCAGATTTTGCTTTGGTTTAATTTAACCGAAACACAAATAGAGCATTCTATTTACAATATTTTAGTTTTAAAACTCATTATTAGACTGTCAAAAGTTAATTAGCAATAGGCCTACGCTCTTAACATTTTTATTACCGTTTATTATGAATGCCATATATGCACTTTTTTGTATTTATAATACCAATTGACTACTGTACACACACAATCCAAGAATTTATTTTTCACTTTGGAAACAAATGGAATAGGAATGTTTTAAAGCATCAACCTACCAGTCAGTACAGAAATTTGTTAATCAGCTGCTGTAGTCTAGTAGTTTATTAACATGTATGTAATGTACAAGAACTGTCTCAGTAAATGAATAAATAAATCAAACTAGTTGCCCTAAATAATTAAAAAGATCTGCTCTTGTAAATCCTGGCTGCCCTGACTAAAGGTCATGAGTTTGGGAGTTTTGCGAGGGAATTGCACACACTGTATAAACAATGATAAAATTGATGAGTATACTCCTTAAAAACAAACTAAACCCAGAAAGACATTTAATGGTGTTCAAATATTTTGTAATTTCTTAGTTTGAGTGTCTGAGTGGTATTCTGTCACAAGAAATATTATTTAAAGGAAAAGCTCCTAAGTTTAAATTAGTATCACAGTGAAACTTGGCATAATTGTACTTCACTTCATTATTGCTAGTTGCTGATTAATTCCTGCCAGAGCGAAAAAAAAGTACAACTGTAAAATGTGTATCATAATTTTAGCCAATTATGGTATACACTTAGCTCACTTCTGAGCTAGAATTGTTCTTTAAAACTAGGCTAAAAATCATTTTTAAAAAAACAACTGTTTTTAAATACACATGTACAAACAAATGGATGTTTTATTGTTTTTTTATTGACATAATTGCAATGGATTTCAACGACAGAAATAGAAGTAAATGTATCCATTCTCTATAAACGTTTTGCGTTTGTTTGTTTGTTTGTTTAACCTAAAAATAGAAATAAAGTTCTGGTACTTTTAAAGCAACAGATATTTATGAAAAGTTTTAAGCTTCCTCTTTAGAGAGCTTAAAAAATTGCAACTCTAAAATTTTATTTAGAAGGACAGAAGGCAGCAAATGTTATTTTGTTTGTAAAAGCTGCAGACTTTTACAGTCAGTAAAAAATTCGGATTTATGTTCCAGTCGAATAGTCCCTTCACTACAGGAAGTACAGATGTGAAATATTTTGAAGAGCTTCACACAACCGAATGAAGCAGTCGGAAATCCCGCCTCTCCTGCGCCACGATTGGTTGACTCCCCTTCTTGGCTTCTTCTCGCCCAATGACAGGTTACAATGTGGAAAACTGCGTTGACCTCCCCCCAAATTCACCTCTAATGAGAAGCCATGTTTCGCTCGTTAAGAAGCGTCCAGCAGTTTAACTGCAACCTCCTGACTCTTCAGAGACTCCACGCCAACTCAAAACTCTTCATTTGTACCTCCAAGATGGCCGGCTCGGAGTTCCGGATTGAGCGGGACACATTTGGCGAGCTCAAGGTCCCCGCTGACAAGTACTACGGCGCTCAGACTGTCAGATCCACCATGAACTTCAAGATTGGGGGACCCAGTGAGAGAATGCCAATCCAAGTGATCAAGGCCTTCGGGATCCTGAAGAGAGCAGCTGCTGAGGTAAACAAAGACTACGGCCTGGACCCTAAGCTGGCAGATGCCATCGTAAAAGCTGCAGATGAGGTTTCAGCAGGTAAACTGGATGATCATTTCCCTCTGGTGGTGTGGCAGACCGGATCAGGGACTCAGACCAACATGAACGTAAATGAGGTGATCAGCAACAGGGCTATTGAGATACTGGGAGGAAAACTGGGCTCCAAGGATCCAGTTCACCCAAATGATCACGTCAATAAGAGTCAGAGCTCCAATGACACCTTCCCCACTGCCATGCACATAGCTGTGGCTACAGAGGTCCACCATGTCCTACTGCCCGGCCTGCAGACCCTGCACGATGCCCTAGCTGCCAAGGCTGAAGAGTTCAAAGATATTATCAAGATCGGACGCACCCACACCCAGGACGCCGTCCCTCTGTCGCTCGGACAGGAGTTCAGCGGGTACGTCCAGCAGGTGAAGTACAGCATCGAAAGGGTGAAGGCCGCCATGCCCAGGGTGTACGAGCTGGCAGCAGGGGGTACGGCGGTCGGGACAGGACTCAACACCCGCATCGGCTTTGCAGAGAAGGTGGCCGCTACAGTCGCCTCCCTCACCGGCCTCCCATTCATCACCGCCCCCAACAAGTTTGAAGCCCTGGCGGCTCATGACGCGCTGGTGGAGCTGAGCGGAGCTCTGAACACGGTGGCCGTCAGCATGATGAAGGTCGCTAACGACATCCGATTCCTGGGGTCAGGACCCCGCTCCGGCCTGGGGGAGCTCATCTTACCGGAGAACGAGCCCGGGAGCAGCATCATGCCGGGCAAAGTGAACCCCACCCAGTGTGAGGCCATGACCATGGTGGCCGCCCAGGTGATGGGGAACCACGTGGCCGTGACAGTCGGGGGGAGCAACGGACACTTTGAGCTCAACGTCTTCAAGCCCATGATGGTGAAAAACGTCCTGAACTCCGCCCGCCTGCTCGGCGACGCCTCCGTCTCCTTCACCAACAACTGCGTGGTGGGCATCCAGGCCAACACGGAGAGGATCAACAAGCTCATGAACGAGTCCCTCATGCTGGTCACGGCCCTCAACCCGCACATCGGCTACGACAAAGCCGCGACCATCGCCAAGACGGCTCACAAGAAGGGCTCCACGCTGAAGGCCGTGGCCGTGGAGCTGGGCTACCTGACCGAGGAGCAGTTCGATCAGTGGGTAAAGCCCAGTGAAATGCTTGGGCCAAAGTGAACTATGAAAGCACTACCACGACCTTGGAAATAGTTGAACTCGAAAATAACGTTCTAAATCCTTGCATCTGTTAATAAAAACAGCAAGATTTCTGTTTTTTTGTTTTCCGTTTTGCATACTTTGAGACTTAACCTCTTATGTATTATTGATTTAAAGACCTCAGCATCCAGAATGTGGTGTCAGCAAATCCGTTAATGTACACAAAGTTGTATTCTGTACATTTTAATTCACAATGGGTTTTTTTCTTTTAAATATGAATTGCAGTAAAGTTTTTCATGTTTAAAGAATATGCAGATGTGCCATATTAGCAGTGTCTCATTGAAAGATAAAAAAAAAAAATATTATTTACCCTGATTACATTTGTTTTCTTTGAAACATTATACCAGTAAAGTATGAGGAGGTGGAAAAAAAGAGCACATTAAAAAGGATATTAAATACTTTATTGTGCACAGTAACAACCAAGAAATGAAAGCCAGTTTAAGCCTAACAATGGCATTTTATAAACATGCAAAATAATAAAAAAGTACAAGGTTTGAGGGGAAAAAAAGCCATCTTGTCTTTTATTTGGTCCAGCTGACTTTTGGAATATCGTAATGCTCCGTAAGGGCGTCCAGGTGGCGATTGAAATCCTGCGCAGAAATAAAGCAGCAGCTTTAAAAATATACACTTAACATTTGAACATAATTTAAATCAAGGCAGTTTTATATCTCTATGTATGACAAAGCTAAAAAAAAAATACTGGCAATAAAATCTACATGTGATGATGAATAGTTCTCTAAATATGTATAACCTGCCTGAGGTCCATTTTAGATGACCTGAGACGACTCACCTCAACTCTGTGCTTGTGGGTCTTTGACGCCTTCTTCAAAATTCGCTCCATTTGCTGCAAGAAAAGAGACGGCAAAATTAGCTTTAAAACAAAAGATCAATTTACCCCCAATGTGATGCCCTCTAAACACACACCGAGCTTATTACGACACAGCCTAAAAAAAATTTCCAAAATATTTTATTAAAAATGTTTACGCAGTTTTATAATTTCATCGCTACGAGACAATTTCAAACACACAGGTGTGTGTGTGTGTGTGTGTTGGTAAACCAATGAATCAGTATTTGTTTCAGAACTTAAGCTATACTTGAGTATGTCCAGGTACTTTAAGTTAAATAAAACCGATCAGCTGTTGCAAGATTTCTACTCTTAGTCCTGCAGAATATATCAATAGTTTGCAAAACGACAAAGTTCCTAACTATTGCACCGGTCAAAGTGCTTGCTTGGTTTTGGGAGGGCAAAAGGGTTTGTTTGACTAATGTTGAAAATATTCAATAGCATACTGCTATACTTTGCAGTAAATAAATATTTTCTACTTAGCTTTTGCTTTCTTGTCAGATTTCAGGTGAAACAAATGTTAATATCAGACAAAAATAACCTGAGGAATTAAAAAAAAAAATGCAGTTTAGACATTATTTAGCTCAGATGCATTTGGGTTATGCGCATGGGAAAGATTCAAAACAATCGAGCCAGTCCCCCTTCAACTTGCAAAACAAACAAACAAAAAAAAACAGTTTTTTTTGGGCTAGTCTAGCTCACTACTTCAATATAATTAAAAAGCAGTGGCATGAGGTTATAAAGGTAGTTGAAAAATCTCCAATACGGCTTAAGTGAAACATTTCTGCAAAGAAAACTGGACCAAAATTCCTCAACAGTAATACACTGCTCAAAAACAATAAAGGGAACACTCAAATAACACATCCTAGATCTGAATGAATGAAATATTCTCATTGAATACTTTGTTCTGTACAAAGTTGAATGTGCTGACAACAAAATCACACAAAAATCATCAATGGAAATCAAATTTATTAACCAATGGAGGCCTGGATTTGGAGCCACACACAAAATTAAAGTGAAATGTTCCCTTTATTTTTTTTAGCAGTATATAAAAATAGTCACTGCTGGCAAACTCAAACACCTGTTAAAACCTGGCTGCTGTTAAGGACCTCCTGTGAGGTTAAGGAACTATCACTTTTTCTTCAAAGCCACTGTAACATTCCCCTTTTTAATTATGTTACACATATATTAGGGACAGCAATTTTCTAGACGATGGAAGCCAAAAAGGCTTTCTACCAAACCCTAGTTTTGCTGTGTGATTTTATTGTTTATGTCCTGAAACCAGTGACACCAGCTCAGAGATGCTCAGGATTTTCACCTACCCTCTTTTCCTGCATCTTGTCAAAAGCGATTTGTGCTGGTGTCCTTTTGTCGATGTACGCCTTCTTTGTTTTCACCTCCTCGTCATCATTTTGGCTCGTCACAACCTGCTCCAGGCGATGCTTACTCTCTTTACTCTTCTTCTTCTTCCTTCCAAAATAAACATAAGATAAAAATTAGATTACTCTTAAGTTATGTGAACCACATAACATCACTTTTCAAAACTTTCGGCAAAGGTGTTTTTGTTGTCTCATTCTTTTACTTTAAATTACAACAAAAAATATAAAAACTTTGTTGAGGAAACTAAAACACATGTGTTGTTAATGCAAAAAAGTATATAGCTTTTCATGCAGTATGCTACTCTATATTTAGCACAAAATCTAAAGGCTGGGGTCATATTTATTTATTTGTTTAATTGATTTAGATTATGTAAGATGATTTCCTTTAAAAAATGCTTTAATTTATACTTGTTAATTTTAAGAGATTTATATAGATTTTTTTGTGTCTTTTGTTTATGGCTTTAAGTAAACAAAAATGTAAAAGACAACAACACCGTCTGGGCAAACATATGCTTTTTAAAGTAGGTAAATGCAATAGTATTAGGCTTGATTTATAGGAGTTGCTGAGCAGATGACCACTTTCATTTTTAAATTGTGTAAAGTAAATAATCAAATCAAATGTTTTACAAATTACATGTTGGTTTTAAATTATTCTGATAATTGTGTAGAAATGTCCTACTCTAGGTTTGAAGAGTTTACGTGTTGTAGTTTTTAAACAACAGCCGATTAAATAAAATTAGATGGAACTGCCGAATCGGAGGCCAACTTCAGCTTCGTGTGATTTTAAAAGAATGCGAAATGTTCTAGGCTTAGCTTCTTCTAAAGCATTAAAATGCCGTTTGGAGATTTTAGCAAAATTAATAAGAGTTTCACTAATCAAACTTGTGTTCGTTTTAAGGAAAACTCAAGTGTATTGTTTGTATTTCAAAACTTGTCTTATGCTGTATAGCCGAAACTATGACTTCTGTTGCACGAGCGACTGCTGGTGCTAATGCTAAAAAATAAATTAAAAAAAAGTTTTCCGTAAAAGCAATTCATAATGATGTCATGGAGAGACATATAAACACTTATATGTTCTTAGTATAAATGCTGTTTTCATGCCCAAAAATAATATCACAAACGTTAACAAAAATACTATGTGATACTAGCTTACTAGCTAACTAGCTGACTGGTTTCAGAAGCTAACGTGTTAACACCAGCTGTTTCTTAGACAGCGATCTACTGTTGAGTTGTGAAAATGCTTCATTAACTCTAGAACACTTACTTCTTTCCTGCCGAAAGCTCTCCTACACCCTTTAAGTTTAGGGAGCTCTTCTGGATCTGATCGTATTCGGACATGTTCGAGAACTTTTCCTAGGGTCTTCTTCTCCTTTGTTATGATGCAAGTCAACTGAGCGCATCACTGCTGCCACCTAGTGACTTAAAAAAGAGGAACAGCACGCTCGAGAACCCTAGTACTTTTGCCTGTAGTGTTTCATCCTATCCAGAGGGGTGCAGTATACTGTCCCTACAGAGCCACAGAAAGAACGCAGAAAACGGAAGTTGAATACGGTTATGAATGTCAAATAGTAGCATGGTATGCTATGTCTGTAGGTAACCCTAAATAAAAATGTTTGCCTACTGTTTATTTCGGATAGCACCGTCCACTCAGTGCATAAAAAGCAATGCTGGAGCGTTCCTGAGCAGAATAAGCACGCTAAACAGTATACAGACATGTGGATATGCTAAGAAAGTTGGTGAGTAAATGCAACATCTCTTGTCAACATGCTAGTTATTTACCATACTGTTAAAGGTAACCTATTTACACCTAACGCAATCTAATCTTGTGTTGTGTGTTAGATGGTAATATTATATAGCCAAATGTTTATTGCTTTTTTCTTTCTTTGTGATTTTAACTACTTGTAATCAAGTTTCCTCAGACCTAATCAGATTTTGTTCACCGTCTTTCAGCTCCCAAAGGAAAAGGTAAAGGCATGATAAAAGAAGAACTGAAAGGTCCAGAGGTGTGTAAAGACCCAGTAAGACTTACATCGTATGCAGTCGGAGTTAACATCTACAAACAAGGGGATGACCCTAAAATAAAGCTTCCAGAGGAATATCCTGAGTGGTGAGTACACATGTTACTGTCTTCTTCACAGTTTAGATTTGATTTTGATCAGTGTTGTCACTACTAAGCAGTACTTAAAAAAAAAAGTTCGGCATTTTGCATTATTGGTCTTTCTCCTCATAAAATTCTTTAAGCAATAAAATGTATATATATTTTTGTGGTGTCCTGGTTTCAAATCCCCGTAGAAGATTTTAAATTCAAATTTGAGAATTTCCTTGGAGTTTTTTTTTTGGTCAGGTTTTGACTTTGTCTTTTTTTCTAGTGATTTCTTTTGTGAGTCTGCTCAATGACTTTTCTGATCAAACTCAACTTTGTGAAAAGTACCACACACAACACATTTTAAAAGCATGTCACAAGATGTTTGATGAAGGTGGATTTAAAAAAAAAAATGAAAAGGAAGTTGAAAATACCCCTGGCCAATTTTATGGTGGATCTCTAAATTGCGCTTGATGGCTCTCCATCTCTGTATTGTGACTGTTCTCAGGGCGGTAAAGCAATCTGTGTCTGTGCCCTGTTATCGGAGAGAGCTATACAGAATACTGACAAACATTATTAAACAATGTAAGATGGCATGTGAGGTGCCATTTTATTATCTTTTAAAACTTTTCAAGCTACCATCTCCGCAGATCCCACACATCCTGAACACAAAGTGTTGTCACCTTCAGGTCAGCGTTACAGAACGCTGTGTGAAAAGAATCAGTCACCGCTAAGACAGTTTCTTCCCCCAGGCTGTCTCTGAGGAACACAGCGATCGCCTTACAGTCTGAGAAATCATCTACTCTGCTGTACATAAAATATGCTTATTTGCAATACCACAACCTGCTTTTCTTCATAGAAATGGCTGTACAAACACATTCGCGCTCATAACGTCATTTTATTTCCTCTAAACTCTATATATTAGTGCCCAACGTCTGTATACTGAGCGTGTAAAGCAGAAGTCAAATTCATCATGTTTGCACACAGTTTTGGCCAATAAAGCTGACTCTGATTCTACTCGTGTCAAAATCAGTGCCGTCTGAGCCTGTACCGTTTACAGCAGGTGGACGTTCCTGGACATCGTTTGGTCATGTGTTAACGTCTTCCACTTTCTCTTCTCACTTGTTCAGGTTGTTCCAGTTGAACTTGGGAGAAGCCAAAAAGCTGCACGAATTGGAACCTGACACCTGGCAGTACTGGAAGCGTCTGAGGAAGGAGAACATGTGGCGCAACAACAAACTGCGCAAGGGGAAGAAGATGTAGAACATGGACTCTGTTGACCTGCAGCTTGTCTGTGTTTCAGGGACCTGCTTCACACTCTGGAGTGAATTACTATAAAAGTGATACGACTCATGTTCACAACTCATGTCTGTAATGATAAGGACTATTTGTAACATGCCATTTACTCTCCAGGTTAGCTGAAATCATGCTACATGTGAACTGTAGTGAAAAACTGAACAAATGAGTGGATTTTTTTCTCAGGTTGTTGCTGTTGAGGAAAGGCTCTACCCAACGAGACAATGGGGTCCAGTTCGATTAAAGACGTTCAGTACAAAATAGTGAAAGGTTCTGTTGGATAACAAAACTTACGATTTACTGCTATAATAAAATATGAGAGTTAAAAACATATGCTTTCTTTTCTGTAACTTCTGTTTTGTTTTGTCTTTTTACAAATAATTTTGACTGTGCCATTCTGCCTGCGTCTCACTAATTTGGCACCTCATTGCAACAGAACATTGCAAATATCCCAGATAGTGGTAAAGCAGAGGAGCTGCACAAATCTGGCATAATGCTGT
>NW_015113339.1:347910-377502 GCF_001443285.1 Poecilia latipinna
TGTCATGGAGAGACATATAAACACTTATATGTTCTTAGTATAAATGCTGTTTTCATGCCCAAAAATAATATCACAAACGTTAACAAAAATACTATGTGATACTAGCTTACTAGCTAACTAGCTGACTGGTTTCAGAAGCTAACGTGTTAACACCAGCTGTTTCTTAGACAGCGATCTACTGTTGAGTTGTGAAAATGCTTCATTAACTCTAGAACACTTACTTCTTTCCTGCCGAAAGCTCTCCTACACCCTTTAAGTTTAGGGAGCTCTTCTGGATCTGATCGTATTCGGACATGTTCGAGAACTTTTCCTAGGGTCTTCTTCTCCTTTGTTATGATGCAAGTCAACTGAGCGCATCACTGCTGCCACCTAGTGACTTAAAAAAGAGGAACAGCACGCTCGAGAACCCTAGTACTTTTGCCTGTAGTGTTTCATCCTATCCAGAGGGGTGCAGTATACTGTCCCTACAGAGCCACAGAAAGAACGCAGAAAACGGAAGTTGAATACGGTTATGAATGTCAAATAGTAGCATGGTATGCTATGTCTGTAGGTAACCCTAAATAAAAATGTTTGCCTACTGTTTATTTCGGATAGCACCGTCCACTCAGTGCATAAAAAGCAATGCTGGAGCGTTCCTGAGCAGAATAAGCACGCTAAACAGTATACAGACATGTGGATATGCTAAGAAAGTTGGTGAGTAAATGCAACATCTCTTGTCAACATGCTAGTTATTTACCATACTGTTAAAGGTAACCTATTTACACCTAACGCAATCTAATCTTGTGTTGTGTGTTAGATGGTAATATTATATAGCCAAATGTTTATTGCTTTTTTCTTTCTTTGTGATTTTAACTACTTGTAATCAAGTTTCCTCAGACCTAATCAGATTTTGTTCACCGTCTTTCAGCTCCCAAAGGAAAAGGTAAAGGCATGATAAAAGAAGAACTGAAAGGTCCAGAGGTGTGTAAAGACCCAGTAAGACTTACATCGTATGCAGTCGGAGTTAACATCTACAAACAAGGGGATGACCCTAAAATAAAGCTTCCAGAGGAATATCCTGAGTGGTGAGTACACATGTTACTGTCTTCTTCACAGTTTAGATTTGATTTTGATCAGTGTTGTCACTACTAAGCAGTACTTAAAAAAAAAAGTTCGGCATTTTGCATTATTGGTCTTTCTCCTCATAAAATTCTTTAAGCAATAAAATGTATATATATTTTTGTGGTGTCCTGGTTTCAAATCCCCGTAGAAGATTTTAAATTCAAATTTGAGAATTTCCTTGGAGTTTTTTTTTTGGTCAGGTTTTGACTTTGTCTTTTTTTCTAGTGATTTCTTTTGTGAGTCTGCTCAATGACTTTTCTGATCAAACTCAACTTTGTGAAAAGTACCACACACA
Organism: Poecilia latipinna; assembly: GCF_001443285.1. Taxonomy (NCBI): domain Eukaryota; kingdom Metazoa; phylum Chordata; class Actinopteri; order Cyprinodontiformes; family Poeciliidae; genus Poecilia; species Poecilia latipinna. Next base: position 349,307 of record NW_015113339.1, read on the forward strand.
ACACATTTTAAAAGCATGTCACAAGATGTTTGATGAAGGTGGATTTAAAAAAAAAAATGAAAAGGAAGTTGAAAATACCCCTGGCCAATTTTATGGTGGATCTCTAAATTGCGCTTGATGGCTCTCCATCTCTGTATTGTGACTGTTCTCAGGGCGGTAAAGCAATCTGTGTCTGTGCCCTGTTATCGGAGAGAGCTATACAGAATACTGACAAACATTATTAAACAATGTAAGATGGCATGTGAGGTGCCATTTTATTATCTTTTAAAACTTTTCAAGCTACCATCTCCGCAGATCCCACACATCCTGAACACAAAGTGTTGTCACCTTCAGGTCAGCGTTACAGAACGCTGTGTGAAAAGAATCAGTCACCGCTAAGACAGTTTCTTCCCCCAGGCTGTCTCTGAGGAACACAGCGATCGCCTTACAGTCTGAGAAATCATCTACTCTGCTGTACATAAAATATGCTTATTTGCAATACCACAACCTGCTTTTCTTCATAGAAATGGCTGTACAAACACATTCGCGCTCATAACGTCATTTTATTTCCTCTAAACTCTATATATTAGTGCCCAACGTCTGTATACTGAGCGTGTAAAGCAGAAGTCAAATTCATCATGTTTGCACACAGTTTTGGCCAATAAAGCTGACTCTGATTCTACTCGTGTCAAAATCAGTGCCGTCTGAGCCTGTACCGTTTACAGCAGGTGGACGTTCCTGGACATCGTTTGGTCATGTGTTAACGTCTTCCACTTTCTCTTCTCACTTGTTCAGGTTGTTCCAGTTGAACTTGGGAGAAGCCAAAAAGCTGCACGAATTGGAACCTGACACCTGGCAGTACTGGAAGCGTCTGAGGAAGGAGAACATGTGGCGCAACAACAAACTGCGCAAGGGGAAGAAGATGTAGAACATGGACTCTGTTGACCTGCAGCTTGTCTGTGTTTCAGGGACCTGCTTCACACTCTGGAGTGAATTACTATAAAAGTGATACGACTCATGTTCACAACTCATGTCTGTAATGATAAGGACTATTTGTAACATGCCATTTACTCTCCAGGTTAGCTGAAATCATGCTACATGTGAACTGTAGTGAAAAACTGAACAAATGAGTGGATTTTTTTCTCAGGTTGTTGCTGTTGAGGAAAGGCTCTACCCAACGAGACAATGGGGTCCAGTTCGATTAAAGACGTTCAGTACAAAATAGTGAAAGGTTCTGTTGGATAACAAAACTTACGATTTACTGCTATAATAAAATATGAGAGTTAAAAACATATGCTTTCTTTTCTGTAACTTCTGTTTTGTTTTGTCTTTTTACAAATAATTTTGACTGTGCCATTCTGCCTGCGTCTCACTAATTTGGCACCTCATTGCAACAGAACATTGCAAATATCCCAGATAGTGGTAAAGCAGAGGAGCTGCACAAATCTGGCATAATGCTGTTGAGTAACACTGAGCATCATTCGGTTGAAGCATGATGGTGGCAGCATCATGCTGTGGGAGTCTTTTTTTTTTTTTTACTCAGCAGGGGCAGTGAAACTGGTCACAGCTGAATATGAGGCCATCCTGGAAGAAAAAAATATTTTTAAGGTTGCAAAAGAGTTGCTCATCTTCCAATATGAAACTAGCTATGCATTCAGCCATAGCTATAGAGGAATGGTTTCGATAAAAGCCGTTCAGTGTGTGTTAGAATTACTCAATGGAAGAGAAAAATGGCAAAAACGCAGTCTCTTCATGTGAAAAACTAGTGAACAATTGTAATGGCAGATAGCTCAACAGGATTGACTCAGAAATTAAATGCACGCCACACTTTTCATACTGAGTGTGGCAATGTAAAGAGGGAGTGCATAATTACACAAAGCCCAGCATAAACATGGATAGCTATTACTGTTCTAACGCCGTTTATTCAGACGCTTTTACTTCTGAAGCCGTTTTTGCTAAAACTTTTTATTCTGACACCGTTTACTCTGTTGGCTTTTTGTCTGTGGTCTGACATCTGGCGCCATTTGTTCTAAATGTGTGAGGATGTTTTCGTAAGACCTGAGGATGTCCTAAAATATACACCGTAAACAAACTTTTATTAAACAGGACAGTTTTTTTTTGTGTGTGTGTTTGTTTGTTTTTTTTTTAAAGTTGGGCCGTATGAATGGCGTAACCATGGAAACGCCTCATGCAAATGATCGTAATACGTGCCAGGGATGACAGAAAAAAAAAAGAGGAACCGAAATGAGAAGCAAACTATCTGAGGAACCAAATCGGGTTAGATTAGCAGAGCGACAGGGTGGCGGATATCTGTGTGACTCAAAGGCCACCTGCTCCTCAGTCACTCGCTACGAGATTTACCTCCAGCCCGGACTTTTCTAGTAAACTCAAACTTATTTCCCTCAGTAGTACTCTTTGCTTTCAGCGCAGCTCATGGCGGAAGCGGCAGCTCAGCTGTAAATCCGGACTGCAGCTTCTTTTGTTCGTTCTTGTTTTAAGTTAACACGTTTGTCTTATTGCGTTACATGTGCTCGTTTCCCCTGAATTCTTGCTCTTTAGTGTTTTACAGGCGGGTTTTCATAAGCTCTTAACGCCGGTAGTATTTTTCTGGCTCCGTATATTTACCGTTCTCTATGTGCTGCCAGGTACAGTGTCTCCTGTGAACTCAACGCATGCAATCTAATTTGTGCCTGTGTCTGGATTTTTGCTGCGAAGGGTAAAAAAAAAAAAAAAAAGGGATTAGAAGATTGGAAAGATGAACATCAGCAGTCTCGGTGAAGAAGGGATGAACAAGCTGTCAAAGATGCTGGACAACTCCAGTTGTGGATGGAGGCAGCTGGCCAACGCGGCGACTGAGCACCCGCAATTCCGCTGCAGGTGAGAGACCCTGAAGGCATCGTGAATCAGCAGCCTCATATGATCAAAACATTTCACAATAAAACAAAAAAACAAAACCTTCTTCATTTAATCTTCTTCCAAACATAATATCTGTTCTTTAATTTTCGAGGGCGTTGTCGCTCCAGGTCTGCATGACCCTGATCATCTTTCTACCGAATTTTGTCTTTGCAGTGAAAACGAGCTGACCAGCTGCTCCATCCAGGTGCTGAACGCTGCAGGCAGCCCTGCCCGCACCCTCCTGGCATGGTTAGCGGATCGTGGCTGCTCCATTGACTTCCTCCAGCACTATCTGAGGAAGATGGACCACCAGGAAGCTCTGCAGTTCCTCGCCACCGCAGGTACAACGGAGACGGCAGGCGATTCATTCAAGATCTTTTTGACATTTTAACAACCACAAATTTAACACATTTCCATTGGAATATTTATAGTTGTGTGTGTGTGTGTGTGTGTGTGTGTGTGTGTGTGTGTGTGTGTGTGAGAGAGATAGACACACACACACACACACTTATTTTTAGTGTAAAAAATAGAAGTCAAAGGTAGAAGTGGAACAGACAAATATTTTTTCACAGATAAAAAGTTAGACATGCATTTGTATTCAGCAAGGTTGAGCAGGGTTATGTTATAAAACGTCTCACCCATGAATTAATCATCTAAAACTGTAGAGAGTACGGTAAAATTGTAAACCTGTGAACTGAACTAATAGACTGGGGAGAAATATTGAATTTTGTGGAGTTCAGGTGTGAGAATTTGTTGGCACGACAACTATTATTTATGTTATATTGACCTTAATCTGAAAAGTGAAAGAAAGCCAAAAGTATTCCCCTCTGCAGACGCTTTTTTGAAATCAAAATTGTGCAAGCATTGTTGGTCTGTTGCTGCAACTGGAGAAAGAGGCAGTTCTACAAAGAATTGACTTTCTAGATTCTTATTTGTGGAAAAAATTTAGCATTTTGTTTGCGATGCTAGTGAAAAAAAAAGGCATACTATCACAAAAGTAGATGAGATCTACTGCTGGTTATTGCTACTAGTTTCCTTCCTTGCCATCCTGCTCGTTGTGTGTTCCGGCAAGATAACCAATAGCCAAATGTATCCCCGTTTAATGTCATGATTTAATGTTGGGGAAACATTAAATCATTAACTACTTATTAAAAATCCCAACACATTGATTCATTGTCTAAAAGAATGAAATAAAAAGGCTACTGCTAACTGTGCTTTTTTAAAATTAAGTTACTGTAATTAAAGATTTTTTTAGACATCTCCAAGAAAGTAGATCAAAAACCTTTCTGCACCAAAGCTTTTAAAGCCAGAGGGATCAACATTTCTCCCTTAAGTAGTTGTGGGAAAAATACTTTCTATTTCAAGCCCAATGTCTTTTGCCTTCTTTTTTTAGACTAAACATTTTTAAATATACAAACTAATCTTAATGAGTTATAATTGACTTTCCAGAGGGAAACAACATAAAGAGAAAATGCTTTAGATCCTGTGCTCCTTTATAGTTTGTGAAATTTGACTTTTAGACATGCTTCATCATACCACTTACAAGTTACTACATGCTACGCGTAACGGTGTGTTTAACTATCTTATGCTGGAACATGTCTTAATAGAAGTAGTGTGTTCCTTCTTGTAATCCTCGCTGTTTGTGTTGTGTGCCACTGTTTAGTGTCGGAGCAGATTAAGATCACAGTCCAGCCACAGTCTCAACAGGCTCCTCTGGGGAGCAGGGTGGTTCTGACATGCAGGGCCTCCGGACCTTCTGGACTGAGCTACCAGTGGTTCAAAGGCAAAGAGGAGGTCAGAGCAGTGGCTTATAAATCCTCTTTATAACTCCGTTGTTTCTTGTTTTCATCTAAGTCTATGTGGATTATTTCTGTGCTTTAGATTTTACACGAGATGGGAAGTTTGCCAGAGTTGGTCCTTTGCCCTTTGGGTCCAGCCCACCAGGGTCACTACATCTGCAGGATCAACCATGGAGAAAAATGCATCTTCTCCACGTGGGCTCGTGTTCGACTCCTTCACTCTGCCGGCTCCAGTCCAGGTATGCTTGTTTTTTTTTTTTACTTCCTGCTTTTCCCGCCTTTACCCACATCTCACAGCATGTGGTGCAGTGTGATGGAAAACAACTGTCATGGCAGGCTGCAGCAGTATGTTTCCAGTAAGTGGACTGCGAATCAGTCAGCAGCCCAGCTCCCAGGCAGCATCTGAAGGGGATGTTTTGGTCCTGAAGTGCAGAGCAGAGGCTAACCCTCCCCCCCAGTATGAGTGGTATCACAACAAAGTGCCCATGCCTCAACAAAAATCATGCTCCCTCAGGGTAAGTTCATTTAGAAAACCTACATTGAGGTAAAGTTTAATTATTGTGCATTAATGCCTTTTGTTGCTAGTCAAATCTTTTAAGTTGGACAACAAAGAGCAGTTTTTTTTTTTTTTTTGCAAAATTATTAATACTCATTGAGCTGTTATGTTACAAATGAATGTTGAAAGTTGGGACACTTAATTATTGGAAATTTTACTTACAGAGGCCGAGTTTTCCGTACTTATGACACAATTTCTTTGTGAGATATGATTTAAATGACTGAAGAACAGTTATTTTCAGTGTATGAAGTAAACTGTTTTTATTGACTGAATCAATTGCTGCATTAAGATCAACAATACCGATAAAAATCCAGGTTAACCTTTTCGTAATAATCAACGACCCTGGATATGTTTCATAACTCGACCTAACTGGAATTAGCTTGTAATAATAGTTAAAATAAAAAGGTCTAACTGGTTTAAAATCCTCGTCTTAAAATAAGGAAAGCTTAGTCATAGTAAATTAGAAATGAAATTAGTTTGTAGTTATTAAGAATCAAAAGCTGTCCTAAAAGCACTGAGAATAACCATTATCTGAAGGAAATAATTTTCAGTGTTCAGCAAATGTTTTTTTTTTATTTATTTATTTATTTAAAGAAAGTCAAGGAATATATTAAAGCATAATTCTGCTTTTGGGTATAAGTTCACAGCTTTAGTTGTATTGAGACCATAGAGCAACATTTAGGACAAAATTCTGATGCTGAGTCTGAGGTGTAAGTTTGCGACCTGTCTTGTTTTAGACAGCAAACTAACTAGTGGATATATTGGTGGGTAAAATGTTTAGCTTAGTTGTCAGAAACCTTGTTTCTGTTACTTGAAATTAGTTTGGAAAAACCTCAATCTTTTCCAAGGTTTGTACCTCTAATATTAGCTTTTGTGAAAGATTTGATAGTTGCTAATGGATTTTTCTCCATTTCCTTGATACTTTCAGTTTGTTTCTGTTTACCTGTTTAGTTATGTTATTTGCCCAGGGTGGTTTTGGTTTTGGACTGACTGTCTGGGGCAATAGAGAAAACTTTCCAGACTTAAGTCACACGATGGCCTTGTTTCTGTATGAGCTTGTTCCTGTAAGTTGCCACTGTTTCCTAGATCCCATGTGTGACCACAGAGCACAGAGGGGAGTACAGATGCAAGGTGTTTAATTTGTATCACGAGGCCTGGAGCAACACGGCAACAGTGACAATTGGTGAGGCATAGTTACTCCTGTCTCTCATCTATCACTTATATATATATAAAACAATGATTATTATGATTGAGTGATTTCAACAACATTCTGTTGTCGTTAAGTAGTGCAACGAATATCTGACACTACGCATGTTCAGCTTCACACTGAACCATTTTGCAACAGCTAACTCTTCCCGTTTTGTCACGCAGGCCCGAGTTCAGTCACAGAAGCCTCCTGGGTAGAAGTTGATCGGGGGTTAGGTATGCTGTACTTTCTGCTAGAATATTCAGGGGGAAATATAGGAACTACATTAGTAATATACTTCCTCTGCCCTTCATTATACTGTTATTCCTGTTTCTCATGTTCTGTTTGTCAGAACTGTAACACAGACATGGGTATGCATCTTTCCTTCTTTTTTTTCCTTTTTTTTTTCTTTTTTTTAATGTCGCCAGAGTCTCAGGAAGTCCAGAGGTCGACGACCAGATCAGGAGTAAACCCAGTGCAGCAGATAGCCTGTCCTCCCCCAGCAGCCAAGAATTTCTATGGTTAGTTTTACGCAAACTGCATGGAGTATCTCCACATTAAAAGTCGTGGGTTTCACGGTTCCACCATCGTATTCCACTCAGCTACAGACAAAGTTGCTCTCCTGATTGGCAACATGCACTACCACTACCACCAGCAGCTGAGTGCTCCCATTTCTGACGTCCACGAGCTGACCAACCTGCTCAGGCAGATGGACTTTAAGGTTGTATCCCTGCTGGACCTCAACTGCCAGGAGATGAAAAGCGCCGTTACTGAGTTCCTGCTGCTGCTCGACAAGGGCGTTTACGGTCAGTCCACTTATTTCTGTTCATGCGGCAATGGATGCTTCGAGAGTCTGTGTCCAGCTAAATAAAATGTGGGATGAGGTTTTTTTTTTTTTGTTTTTGTTTTTTTTTAAAACAGGATTCATTTAAAAGTAAAACTCATTGTTTATTTGAACTGTGTTTTGGTTTGTTTGGGTTTTTTTTTTTAACATAATTGATAATACAACACACGACTGCAATGATCTACAAAAGAAGAATTAGTTGGAATTTAATATGAATTTTCTCTATTTAACACCTGGTGAAATTTGTAAATACGAGCTCAAAAATACAAATACGTCTCCACCTGTATTTAATTAAATATTCATAAGCAAGTTGCACCTCAACCATTGTATTTTTGTAGGCATCAACAAACATCTGGCTGAGTGGAAACGGTACTAGTTCTTGGTAAAACTGCTACAGTTTATTTAAAATGTTTGATAGAAATTTGAACGTAGACCCCAATTTTTTTTTACTGGGTTAAGGTTGGTCCCGGAATGTTAATGCCTGCTTATTTATTCGTTTTTATGGATCTGTTAGATCATTTTTGTTTATTTTAGGTCAAATTAAGGTTGCCCAAAGCCTCGCCTTCAATCCCCCAGTCACTTTTTTTCTTCAAGTAATTCTTACAAAGTAGAAACCCAAATCATTCAAAGCACCCCAGAATCACGACAAGAGTTCAGCACCACCATTCCCCTTCAAAAATATCTACTCAAATAAATAAGCTAAAGGCTAAAATTACTGTGACATCCATATCTATGATAATTGTATGTAAACTTTTTAACTAAGCTGCATGTTTTTGATATTGTTCTTTACTTCTGCAGGGCTGCTGTATTTTGCCGGTCATGGCTATGAGAACTATGGCAACAGTTTCATGGTTCCTATTGATGCTCCGGCTTCCTACACATCGAAACACTGCTTGTGTGTGCAGAACATACTGACCAGGATGCAAGAGAAAAAGACTGGACTCAATGTCTTCCTGCTGGACATGTGTCGCAAAAGGTGTGCCTATAGGTTAGTCATTAAAGTATGTGTGTATGCCATGCAGCTTACTTTTGAAATCCCATCTTTTCCTAGAAACCCAAACGACGGGTTGATCGTACAACCGGGAACACTTAAAGTCACGGCCAACATAGTGTTTGGTTATGCCACGTAAGTTGCTGGTTTTGATCTCTTGTTCTGATGCAAAATTGTTGTCTGTTTTTTTTTTTTTAGCGTGATTTTCTTGTCACCTGTGTGTAATTTGCCATGTGTAGATGTGTGGATGCTGAAGCGTATGAGGTAAAGAGAGAAGATGTGTCAAATGGCATCTTTATCAGCTTTCTCAAACGGCACGTATGTGAGGATGAGAAGGTCACCGTGATGCTGGACAAAGTTGCCGAAGGTAGAGCTCTCTCAGTCAGCACTGCTTGCATATTGCACATCTTATGCTACAAAATAGTAATAATAGTGTAATAGTGTTATCTGATATCTGACGTTTTTGCACACACAGCACACTTAGACCAAGACTGTTCCTCATGACATTACTTTGATCTGATATTGATTTGTATCCTGCAGGTATTGATCCTGTAGAAGTTAAACCACATCTAAATACATGTTTTATGACTATAAAGCATTAATAACACACTCTACTTTGTTATTGGTGTGTCTTTGGTCAGTGCATACCAAACACAAAAACTCAAGAAGCTTTTCAAATGAATGCACTGTTGCATATTGGTGACCTAGAGAAAGACTTCTGCAAATCCTCTTAATTCTTTTTCGATCTTTGTGATAATAATGTCCCTCTAATGTGTCCATGATAAGTGGATCATGTTATCACAATGGGTGGACTTCTGTTTGCTACTTAGTGCAGAGTCATAGGAGGCGGAAATCAGACAGACAGAATGATGGGTCAGAACTAAGCAAGAGTTAATGATGATATATTCAATATGTTATGCGTATATTGTGAATTAAAAACTTTTAGCACCTCTTATAGGATCTTTGTCTCACTCAGATGAATCTGGATATAAATCCTAATGTACCTGTGTTCTGCTGAGGGCGGTGAGATTTAGATTTTCCTTTTATTCAAAGTTGCTGATTCTTTCCAGACATGGGTCGCTGCGCGATTACAAGAGGAAGGCAGGCTCTGGAGCTGCGCAGCAACCTGTCTGAGCGGCGTTCCCTCACTGACCGCATTCAGCCATTGGACAGTTCTGCCTCCGATTCGGCTCGGAATCTGCAGTGGGCCATTGCTCATGGTAGAAAATTGAAAAACTCAATTGATTAAATGCTACTAAAGTTACTCATCATACTTTTAGATCGCCTAATTTAAGGATGTTTTTGTTTTACCAGTTCTGCCTGAGAGTCGCTCCCTCAATTTTGACTGCGGTGTGAAGGTCCAGCTCGGGTTTGCGGCAGAATTCTCCAACATCATGGTCATCTACACTCGGATACTTGAGAAACCTGCAGAGATAGATTCCTGCAGCGCTCAGCTTACAGACTTCCCACAGGTGTGCGACTCCTGGGGGCGACTTATTCTGATCCAGGATTTTTTATGCACTTCAAAATAGAAGCTAAATTAACACCAAACTAAATCTTATTTTCATCAAGTTTCAGTGATATAAAAAGCATCTAGTGGGTATGAGGAAGATGTCACCTTTAGTAATGTAATGTCCTACATTTCTATTTTCATGGAAGTTTATAAAATACTAATTGCAGATTTTTTTTCCCTTTCAATTTGATGCTTAAATCCTGTTTTAAAGGTATCTTTATAAATGTTTGCACTTCTTTTTAACCAGTAAAAGGATCCTGCTGCGTTGCTGGTAGAGCCTCTTACTATTAATAAATTAATGTCAAAAAGAGGTTCATGAATAAGACTTTGGGGAGATAAACGAAGTAAACTAGGAGGGAGTTATATAATTTTTCTCATTCTGATAGAGACCTACTGGCCTGTCCAGAATGGCACCAAATGACACATAAAATTCATCAGGTTATTTTTATGAGCATCTTTTTTCTCTCTCTTGTACGGTACTCACCGTAAAGTTAATTGTTTTATGAACTTCCTTGTTGCCCTTTAACAACAGTTCTTGTTACCTTGTGTTGGAATATTTTCCCCCCTATCTTTTATAAACCTCAATTTTCTAAAGTTAATAACCAAAGTAGCAAAGAGTAAGTGCCAAAAGCTTATTCTATCTTAATAAATTGTACTAGACATCCATCCTCTAGACATATTGACTATTATTACTCAAAGTAATTTATAGTAAAGCAGATGTTATTACTCTTTTCAGTCCAAAGCCATTTTTGTTGTCGCTTCTACCAAATAAAATTTTATCTTGGGCCACAAAACCCTAAATGACCTTTTTAGAGGAATTAGCTTATCATGATGAACAAATAATCATAAAGTTTTTATAGTTGAATTAAAGACACACAATTTTATTTCTGCTGTTGGTTTTTACAACCAAGATAAGAATTTTGTCAACAGACAGAACCTCCACCAGCTTAAAATTATACACACTGGCTCAGTTGATTTAATGTTTGATTTTAACAATTTTGAGATTTTATTTAACATTTCATACTAATATATTAAGCATCCCAGAAAAACAACATTAAACTGTTTTGATATGACAGAAGAATGACTCCGTGAAGAATGTGTATAGAGAGAGTTTTGTAACATTATTCTTTTTAAAACCAGTAAAACCAAATCAAAAATCATTTGGTCGCTTTAAAGACCTGATGCGCATCTTTAAAAAGCACAAAAACTGGGCTAGGAGTTTCACAATGTTTCTGATTTTCCTTTCACAGGAAGTGGACATTGACCTGAAGAAGAGTAATCAGGAGACTCTGCTTGAAGCCGGCTGTTTGCTGCTGATTAAGGAGGAACTCCCCTCACTGGAGGAGCACAGTCTTTACACACGCATCCGCAGTCTGCAGAGACTCAAGGTCAGACATCTGCTTGTGTTTACAAATCTTGGTGAAAACATTAAAATGTCTACTTTGAAAAAAAATCTGCAGCAGCTTGTTTTTCCAGCCTTGAATTTAGTTATACATTACTTTCAAGGACCCGGACGCTCTTGTAATCTTTAAATGTTGACTTAATCAATTTGTTGTCCAAGCTTTCCTTGGACAATGGCTGTATTTTATTCATTTAAATAAAGAAAAGCCTGATCTTTCTGACATACAGGCTGTGTTAAAGGGTCTTAAGATCTAATTTAAATTTGGACCTTTGCTAAATTATTTGTTAAAAGCCCAGCCAGGGACTGGTGTTGCAAATTGGCAAACTATTGTATACCCCTTGTGCAGAACATTAGTTGTACTCTATGTCCCTTAAGTTTATTTCTAATGTATTACGCTTAAAAATCGCAATATTCTTGTGATGCATACATTTATTAAACATTGGATGACTCAAGACTTTTGCACAACACTGTGACATTTTAAAATTTACATTCATTGTGGAAAGTGAAAAAAATCAATAATTTAATATAGACATACAATAAATACATAAATGATGTAATGCTGATGCAAAATTAGAAGTGCCTTTTCTAGAATGATTCTTTTCATAAAGATACACAAACAGTTAAATATTTTTGTTTGAGTCATTTCACAAGGATGTCCTTCTAAAGAAGGCATTTTGCTATTCATTGAACTCACAGAGGGACCTCACCTTCACCGTCTGCCTTCACTACACGTATTCCAACATGGACGAAGAGGTGGTGGAGCGGCTGCCAGTCTCGGTGGGCAAACCCTTGGTCTCCAAGCTGAACCTCCACGAATCTCGAACGTCTAGCAGCTGCTCTGCCATCCCGGGCCCCAGCCTCGACTCCTTCAGCTGCCCGGAGAGCTCCTCCTTTGCCTCCATCGATTCTCCTTCAAACACGTGGCCACACTATGGAGACACTGGCAGCGCAGTTTCCCAGTCTGACTCTCTGACTTTATTCAGGGGTGCCAACGTACCAGAGGAGAGCGACAGTCCGGGAGAATTGGATTCGCATCAACCTCTGACTGCCAGCAAAAGCTTGCCCCACAGCCAAGTCAATGAAATTAACTACAAATTTAGTGACATGTACAACCTCCATTCTTTATAAGCATCTTACTCTAGGACATTATTTCCATGTTTTTCTATGCAAATTAACATTTCAAGCTTTTTAATACTGAGTTATTGTTTTTTTTTTTTTTTACATCTAAATATAAACAAAAATATGAAATGTATGAAACAGACTGTGAGTAAAATATAAATATTATCTTTGTGTATGGTGTTAATCACAAGTGTTTTTAATTATGATGTGTTTTTTTCTGTAATGCTCTCCAACGTCTCATAGGTTCATAGAAAATGAACGTATGCTTTTGGGCTGGGGCTAATTGCTGATTTGCATTCAGTACATACCATGTATAAAAATGGCATTGATCATATTGCACATGTTTGAACATGGATAGATTATCATTTTATAATGTGCACTAAGACTATTCCCATGTTTTGTATACGATAAAAAGCATTGCATAACCAATTAAAAAAATACAACATAGATATTTTTTCTACACATATTTTTTGTCATTTAGTTAATGTTTATTTGTACTTCCCCTCTTTTGTTATAAGCCTGTTCTTATTTGTATGATACTACACTGAATACACTGAGTTAAAGATCAAATTAAACAATTAAAATGTAGTATGACTTCATCTGGTTTGCTCAGTTTAGCATCATTTTACAAGCTTCTTATGCATTTGGACTGGATGTGATGTTGTTGCATATCCTTTTCAATTACAAAACATATTATATTAATTAACTTTGTTTACAAAAACAAACTAATTAAAATTTGTATATTTTTTACTATCTAAATTTCCTGATAGTATTCTTATTAAATTAAATGCTTCTTTATTTCTTCTAAATTCCTCCATTAATCTCCTTTCTATCTCATCTTCTACAAACTAATATAACATGTTTCATTGTTTCATTTTCTGCACAGTATCATGTGTAATGTTGCTGTATTCTAAAAAGTGAACTGTAGTTGAGTGCAGTATGTCCAAATCTTAATCTTACTAAAAGTTTCCCCTCTCTTCTTTTGCTCTTTTCTACTCTCTTTTGAATCCTATCCTTTGTTATCTTCATCCCATTCTTCCATTTTTCTTTCTGCCACAATTTTTGCTTAATTATACTTTTTGCTTCTGATTTGCTTATATTTACTGTAAAACTGACTTGCCCTGTTGTTGTCTTCTTTGCTTCCCTATCTGCTGTTTCGTATTTTCTTTAATGATAGATGTATCTTTTGTCACGCTTGTATTAAAAGGTGAAACTGTTTCAGTAGCATGCAGAGCTCCTCTAATGAGCTAATATTGAGCAGGAAGACATTTGGCCCTTGAGGAATGAGGTTTGAGACCCCTGGTTTAGCGAAGCCACGGGTCTGCAACTTGCAGGAATCTTATGATCTTCTCTTAATGATTTTGGTTAAAAATGATAAAGAAAAAAAAAACAGTTAAAAAAATAGATACATTTATTTGTTTGTTTGTTTTTTCACTGAGTAACTGCTTGAATTGTAAACAATACGAAAAGTGCCACAAATATATATTTTAGATCTGTTTTTCTTAGGTTGAAAACTATGTTTCTTATAATTTTCCACAGAAGAAAAATATATGTAACCACTTTTTGCAAAAGTGGATTTTTTTTTTATTTAAAAAAACTTAACATTGTAAATAAAATTGAGTCATTTGCCGCTCTAAATGAGTTTTATTTAGGTGGAAGAAGAAGAATATCTGGACCGTATTCTTGTCTTTGACTACTCAGACTCCCAGACTGGCTTCCCGCAACAGTTCCGAATTACGCATGCGCATTGACGTCATCTCGGCTCCAGTCGTTCGCCATTTTGCTCTCGGTTTTGCAAGTCCGGTGCTTCTATTTGTGAGGCAGCGCTAAGAAAAATACATTTATTTTGAGGGCTGTTTAAAGGGTTTATAAATATTTTCGGGCAGAACTATGGCAAACCCGTCCGGTGACGTGGATATGCCGGAGGGCGCAGAGGTCCGTAAGCTGTCGGAGCTGCGAGTCATCGACTTAAAGGCCGAGCTCAAGAAACGAAACCTCGACACAACTGGCGTAAAGAGCGTGCTGTCGGAGCGCCTCAAAAGGGTAAGCTTATGTCCTGTTCAACGAAACTGTAGCGCAGTGTTATGAAGGCAACGCTATGCAAAACGCACTCAGTATTTGACTCCGTATTTCTGTTAGTTTTTCAAGTGCATTTTTCGAAGCTCAATCTTAACGGAAAGCTATCACCTCTAGCTTGCTGGGCTAGCTGGGCTGATCTCGAGAGTCTGCAAATGTATTATTATTATTATAGAGTCACACTGCTAATCTGTTTTACTTTATCATTCACAAACAGGCAATTGAGGAAGAAGGGGGAGACCCAGATCAGATTGTCCTCATTCCGGACTCGAACCCCAAAAAATCGACACCCAAGCGTACCGCCAAAGGTAAGGCAACTGCTGGAAGCAACTAGCTAACGTCATTCAACTGTTTGGATAAATCAGGCCTGCAGCTGGTGATTCACTGAGGGAATATTTGCTGTCAACCACCCTGCACACTTTGTATTTTGTATTTCCCCATTAGGTGATGCGGAATATTTTTATCTCCATGTAATGATACTGTTTTTTCCCCACAAACAATCTGGCAGACATGTAGAGTGTTAAAAATTGTTCCAAAAACCTTAATATTTTTTTTTACCTTGTTATAAAATACAATTTAGTCTTAGAATTTGCAGATGGTGTACTGTTTTATTTTGTTTAATAGCTAACTGTACCACCATCTCATGTCTGTGTGAAAAAACACATTTCCTCCCCAGATTCCCGGCAAGACGAGGAAGCAGAAGAAGTTCCTTTGGAGGAGGATTCGCGTGATGGACAAGTAAGTTTATTTTTGAAAAGTAATTGTTTTTACTCAAGTTAAAATGCTGCTCTTATTGCAGAAATGGTGGGATTGATTTTTATATGTCCTTTTCAGGAAGACTTTCTGGACCACCATGAGAACATGCAGGACGACCACGAGAACATGCAGGACGACCACGAGAACATGCAGGACGACCACGAGAACATGCAGGACGACCACGAGAACATGCAGGACGACCACGTGAACATGCAGGACGACCACGAGAACATGCAGGACATGGACATCCTTGACATGAATGTTCTGGATGAGACTGAGAACGAAAGTGGGATGCCAACAGGGGACCCTATGGACGATGAAGGAAATTACGATAGAGACGACGAGGCGTTGCTGGAGGATGAAAACGACTTCACTGAGTTTGGGTCAGGACAAGAGCCTCAAGGTCCAGAGGTAAGATGATACGATTATCAGCTTAACTTACAAAGACTTTTAATCAAAACGGCTCAGATTTCACTTCTCATATTTATCAGTTGGGTAAAAGGGATGAAGTTCTAGTAAATTAAGTTAGAAGCATAAGATCTGCCACTGTAGTTTTACAACTGTGTGGATAATTGTGCAGAAAAGAGAACTGAATAGGGAAAACTGTTTGTTTTCAGGCTGTTCTTTACTCAATTTCTTTTAAGATAAAAATCAAAATTTCTTGAAAGCGCAAAGATTTTTAGGTAACACTTTATTTGAAGGGGTGTGCATAAGACTGACATGGCACTGTCATAAACATAACATCTGTCATGAACATAAAGAAGTCTTTATGAATGTGCATAATTTTGTAAATTATAATAATTTAATGCAAAGTTGGCATTTTTAATGGATTTTCAATGCAACTTTTAGAGCAACTTTGCATTAGAAATGTCATTATTTACCGAATGACACTTCATGACAACTGTCATAAACATTCATAAAGACTTCTTGATGTTCATGAGAGATATTATGTCATGTTTATGACAGTGTCATGTCAGTCTTCAAATCCCCTACCCCTTCAAATAAAGTGTTACCGAATTTTATTGTTAATTATATTCACACGTCTTCCTCTGTTTTTCATAGACCACATCAGAAGTGATACGTCCTAAAATTTGTCCAGTATAGATTGTAAAGAACGCAAGAAAACATTTTTTGTGTGTGTGTATTGAAAAACATTTCCAGAATATTATACCAACCTCTGGAAAAATGTAACGCATTTAATATAGGAACGTTTTGAAGATGTTGAAGAACCTGGTTTAACGTCCATCTAAAAGTTCTGAAAAGACGTTAAAGTGACCACCGCCTCATCAGTCTGTTTTGGTTTCTTCCAGAATCCAGATGACGGCGCTGAAGAAGGACTGACAGGTACTGTAGCAGAAGGTCTACCAAGGGGTCATTTTAGTGTCAAGTTTGGATTTGCAAACAGATTAGTTACAACCAGAAGGAGAGACTGGAAGCCCAAAGGAAATTGCTGACTTTGCGCCAGAGGTTTGTTAACCTATTGAAATAAAAATCATCACTGCTTGAGAAGGACAGATTATTTGTTTTGATTTGTTCAAACAGCTGTGGTTAACAGTCTTACGCACTTGGTCAGCAATTGCATTTTCCTTATGGTGAGGGCCGACTGAGCCTTTGCAGCTGCTTGTAGTGTTTCTAGGGTTGCCACATGAAGACTAAGATGAAGAAGATCCCATAAGATTTGTGTGATTCATAAATGATTTGGACGAATCGACTCAAGTTGAGCTGAAGTTCTGTTGAAAAAAAAAAAAAAACGTGGATCCCTGGATGCGCCTTGCTGGAAGAAGACGGATATGCAGCGAGCCTTGGCTGCTGCTGCACAGCTGGTTTTGTGGCTCTCATCAGCGCTGAACACGATCTGTGTGTGTTGGATCAGGTGACTAGTGCTGGGAGGTTCTCCTCAAGAGACGAACCAAAGTGTTTGCCGCACCTTAGTTGATTGGTCGTTCTGCAGCCTTTGGGGTCTCTTCCAGTCTCTTTGTTAGGTTAGGGTCTTCTTCGTTTTAATACTTCATTTTAAGAGCGCAGCCAGGTGGCCATGAGTTTCGTAATCCAGGCCTTGCCAGTTCCTCGTAAAGCATTGATGTGTTTCAGAAGTGATTAAACTCTGTGCCATTCTATTCCTGTTAAATCCGTAGAAAATAACAAAGTAGCCGGGTCTTGTTTATCAGAGCCACTAAAAGAAGACCAGGACCAGAGCCCCGAAGAAGAGCAAGCCGCCGGAGGGGAAGATGGCGTGTCCAACGCTGGTGCCAAGGCCAGCAGCGCTGCATCTGCCGATGGGGATGACGCCAAAGAGACCGGGGATGTGAATACTGTCCCAGAAGAGACACTTGACTCTGAAAACAAAAACTCACAGGCTGTTAGTGTAAGCGAACAGGGCGGCTCGGGTGAATCTGTTGATTCAGAAAAGGGGTCTAAGAAGGGTGAGAAGGACGAGAAGACTGTGGATAAGGCTGCCGCGGATTCAACCTCAGCACTGAAAGAGTCCTCTTCAGTAGAGGGCGATGATCAGAACAAGAGGTTTGTTGCTTTCTGTCTACTAGAAACCAAAATGGCTATCTCTGTTGCATTGGCCCTTTTGTGATTTCAAAAATTTGGATGCTCTTTGGAGGTAAAAAAAAAGAAAAATTTCCTGCGGCGTTGTGATGATTTTGCCATTCCCTGCACTCACCTGTCTCGCTTTACTATTTAATGAGTAATGAATGTGAGAGTGTATTGTCATTTATTCACCATTAAATCACTTTACTGAAACATGAACGCTTAATAACAAAAGTGTAAATATGTCAGGAGTTCCGGTACGCTCTGTTATTTTTGTTTATTCACATTTTTTTCCTTTCTTTCTAGCTCTGAAGAAAAAGACGGCAAGACGGAGACAAAGGATGAAAAAGGTGAAGGATTGTTTTTTCTCTCTCTCCCCGTCATCCAAGTCTTTAGCCTATATAAGCTCACTTATCTTTTATCTATCGTTGCAGCGAGCAGTAGCAGAAATCTGTGGGTCAGTGGTCTCTCTTCCACCAGCAGAGCGACTGATCTAAAGGCACTATTCAGCAAACACGGCAAGGTGAGTGTAGCAATGCGAAGACATGCTAAATTAATTCAGGGCCAAAAATCA
Organism: Poecilia latipinna; assembly: GCF_001443285.1. Classification (NCBI taxonomy): domain Eukaryota; kingdom Metazoa; phylum Chordata; class Actinopteri; order Cyprinodontiformes; family Poeciliidae; genus Poecilia; species Poecilia latipinna. The sequence goes on from NW_015113339.1 coordinate 367,535, forward strand.
GGGATATTAATAAATCAATCCAAAGGATGAACTCACTTCCTTCCCTTTGAGCAATCTCTTAGACATTGAGTGAAGAATCCGGAGAATTCTGCATATTTATAGACTTCATTTATAATTGGCAGTTCAGTTAAAAAGGAAGTGTATTTGAGAGGGTTATCCATAACAGAATCAATCGTTATATTTAATTATCAAGCACTAATTAACTTGGCAAACAAATCTAAAGATGAACAATGCAAATTAATTTGCGAACCTCTGTATATGTTGAAAATGTAAACTGCAGTGAATGTTTAAATACTTTTTATCTAAACTGTTCAAATCCTAAAGCACTGAGTTCTTATTCCTACTTAAATTAAAAGGGAGAAAGGTGGAAAATGGAAGATTAGTCCTCGAAACCAACTTTAAACCATCAGCTTTCAGCAACAGAACCGACACAATAGAACAGGAAAAAATGTCGTACTTAACCAGATTTTAGCACTCACAGAATCACCTCTAGTCTTTCCTGTTATGGTTACCACCAACTTTTAGTATTTGACTTTTTGCTCTAACAGGGGTTTGGTCTGCGTACAGCAGGGTGCTCATGAGGCTACGAGGTGAATTATCTCTCCTGATACAGGCTTTGTGGATGTCTAAGGGTTCCTCACTTTGGATCACATCAGAATCAAGTGACTAAAGAGAAAATCTTTCCTTAGTAGGTTTATATGTTTAGGCTACTAAAGCTTCAGTGTGTGTGAAGAAAAACTGAACCGAAATCTTGCAACGGATTCTGAAATTACTCTTCAGTCTGCCTGAGGCAGTCAGGTGAGTCTCACAACTTAACTCCTTGGAAAAAATGTGCTTCTGGGAGAGGAGTCATCCTCGCAGACTGTTCGGCCAATCAAAACTAGACTGGGGCGTAAAGTGAGAGCTGTCATATTAAGTAATGAAATATAAAAGTATTTCCCTGTTTCTCAGAGTCTCAGACTTCTTTGTTCTGAAATGTTTAATTGAATCACTTCAGCCAATGATATCCATCTTGTGACAGAGACTGTTTTCACATTCAACCCTTTTAAACGTGCTCCCATTCTGTCAAACAGGTACAAGTCTAATGTTTACACATTAAACAAATGTTGGAAATTATGGCTATTTATGAATTATTTTACAGCTCTGGTTTTCTGAATAAATATTACTATATAAACATGAAAATCCATCAACAACCATTCAGACAAAACATTTTAAGGAAAACAACCAGTAAAGTTTGCACTCTACACTTGAGTTTTGTGCATCCTACATTAGTTGAAATGTAACTAAACTAAAACTTGTAATTGTTTGTTGTTGGTCTTATTGTCTTCCATGCAGGTTGTTGGCGTAAAGGTGGTGACCAATGCTAAGAGCCCGGGGGCTCGGTGCTTCGGCTTTGTCACCATGTCTACCTCAGACGAGGCCACCATCTGCATCAGTCACCTTCACAGGACCGAGCTGCACGGCAAGATGATCTTTGTGGAGCGGGTAAGAATACGAATGTCACGTTTATCGTTCACAGAAATAGTAGTGGAGACGGCTGCACGTTTCAGTACGGGTTTGAATTTGTACAACAGAAACAATTTTAACACTCTAAAGTTCCCCTTAGTAACACGCAAACCAATCTCTCTGAAGACGTTCTGATAGTCTTTGTATAATTTGTTTAATGGTTACATTAGAATGAAATGTAACCATTAAACTCCTGTTTATTTGAACTAAACAGTGTCCTGTTGACAGCATCTCAACAAAAGGTTAAAAAAATGTTTCAAGTATTTTTCTTCAACTTCATGGATGATGCCTAGAAACAGGCCATACCTGTGTACCTGTAAACATCAATAAAATGTTTATATCAACTGTTGACATGGGGATAAATGTTGCATATTATATTCATCGTTTTTCTCTACTATATGTTGTACTGTGCATGCTCAGATGCCCCAAGGGAGTTTTCCTCTTCTCATACATTGCTGGGAACTATATGAATATTCACTATGTGACTGTGTTTTAATCAGAATATTTATTATTTTAGGTCAAATCAGTAGAAAGTACTCTTAAGCAAAGAAACGACTTCTTTATTTAAGAACTTATATTTTCTCATTTTAGGCTAAAAATGAGCCTGCCGGAAAAAAGCCGGCTGACAAGGCTGCCAGCGACAGGAGGCACTCGACTGACTCCAAGTAAGAATACAAAATTCATTTGGTGTGCTAACTTCGTCTTGAATGTTTGTTTAAAAGGTGCTTTGCCAATTATTCATCTTGTAAAAAACTAAGAATGAGTTACAGAAAACTGAAGTCGAGCATGAGGTTGATGCTGAAAATTATTTCATATATTTGTCTAGGTCTGAAAAGGATGACAAACCGGAAGGAGAGGGCAAAGATGACAAAGGTGATTTTGTTTTTTTAACTTCAATACAAATTAATCAAATTTAAATAAAAAGTCACTTAGCATCTAAAGTTTAGCAATTTGTTTTTATTCACAGATCAAAATGAGAGGACTGTAGTCATGGACAAGTCTAAGGGAGAGCCTGTTGTCAGCGTCAAGACCAAAAGCAAAAGCAGGGAGAGGGTAAGAAAACAATCCCTCAGCTGCTTCACTTTGAAAGATATTTAAACTCTGGATCTCTTTTTCCTCTACCATTTTGAAAATGTCTTGTCATGAAGTTCATGGTGTACAGATATGATGACTTTTTATTTCTAACGCTTCTCACGTCGCGTTTCTTTAGAGTTCTAAGAGTCGGAGTCGTGCCTCTTCCAGCAAAGAGAGAAAAGACATCCTGACGTTTGCCCAAATCAAGGCGCAGAGAAAGAGGGAGAAACAGAAGCAGCGAGAGAGGGAGATGAGGGAGGCTGAAAGATTCAGATTCAAGTAAGGATAAGTAAAAAAAAATAAATAAAAATAACAAGAGATTTATTTAGCTTGAACATCATTGGATGTACGAGGTTAAATTTATGACCATTTCATCTACAGTGATCGCAACCGTGACAACCCGTCAGAGCGCGAACGAATCCGAATGTTCAGAGAAAGAGAGGAAAGGATGATGAATAACCGGCGCTGGCTGGAGGTCAGATCAGAGTAACAATTTTACAAAATGTCCTTCCATCTTAATCGTACTTCACCTCATAATGAAATCCTAAAAACCCGTTTGTTGATGGGGGACGTTTGTGTCGTCAGGTGGAGAAACAGCGGCTGGAGGCAGACCGGATGGAGCGCCAGTTCCTGGAGCGGGAAAGGATGCGGATCGAGTACGAGCGGCGGCGCGAGCAGGAGAGGATAATGAGGGAGCGCGAGGAGCTGAGGAGGCAGCAGGAGCAGCTGCGCTTTGAACAGGACAGACGGCCCGTAAAGAGGCCGTACGACATGGACAGGTAGGCAGCACAGTGACCGTCCGGAGTGGGATCTGTGTCAACAAAAGGAGATACATCTTACAGTAGTCACTTCTTTTTTTTCCAGAAAAGACGACTGGCCTGACAAGCGCATGGCTATGGATGACCGTTTTGGCCGCTCAGACTTCGGTCGCCAGGATCGCTACCAGGACTTCGACCACAGAGACCGTGGCCGTTTCCAAGACGACGGACAGGTGAGATGACTGAGATCCCCATCTTGTAGTAAAAACAGGAGAAAACGAGGTTCAGAGGGTCTGATCACAACGTTTCTTTCATTCTGAATCTTTTAAGCTCACAGCAGTGCTCTGAACACCTAACTAGAAAATGAACAGCTTTCTTTAAAACAGCTTAGTTTGGTTTGAAGAAATGCACAGGGAGCATCAAGGCGATAACTTGTGTGTCTTGTGCAGCACTTCTCAGACAGACACGGCAGAGATTCGTGGGGCGGAGGCTACGACAAGCGCATGAACCCAAGGTGAGCAGCACTTGGATTTGACCCCAGCTTCTGGTTAAGCTCCGATCTGCTGTTCACCAGGTCAATTCTCTTTCTTTCAGGGACGGTGGCCGCGACTGGGACTCTGGCCGAAAGATGGATGGAGACAGACCGTGGCAAGGTAGCAGCTGGTGAACTTGTATATCTTGCATACCCTGAAACTGAACATGATGTAAAATAAGTGGCAGCATTTTCAATACCTTGAAAACTTAAACAAAAATAAAAAAAAGAAACGACCCATTTCATTCATGTTAATTATGTTTGAGCTCTTCGTTGTTGCAGTTAAGCTACAACTGGTTGTTCTAGCACATGAAGACTCACATTGTGTCTTTAACTGTATATTTAGTCATTGTCCTGCTGGAAATTAAAAACTTCAATCTCTTGCAGACGCTCTTAGATTCTCGTTATGTATTTAGCTCAATCTATCAGGCTCTGACCAGCTTCCATGTTCGTGCAAAGGAAAAGCAAATCCCACTGCATGATTCTGTCAATGAAATATTAGTGTTCATTGTTTTCTGCCTCCTGCAGAATTTAGCCTCTTCTGCAGAAAGTAATGTTTGCTCTGTCACATGGTTTTCTTTAAAAATAACCTATGGATCTTTAGCTGGTGTCAAACTAATGAGTTGTTATACATAAAGAAAAGAAAATGTATCCAACAGTTCAGAGGAGAAACAGGAACTAAATTCTTAATTAATGACTTAGACATTTAATTTGTCAATATTAAAGTGGCTACGTAGTTAATATATTTGTAATTGTAGCTAAATAATTAACAATATATGTTACACAGGCTTTTTAATCTATTTACCTGCAGACAGTCTAGTAATGTAACAAAAGGATGCTAGCTTCTGTTCTTGCATGACAATGTTAAAAATGGTAAAGGCTGTGAATACTTCCACTGGTTCTGGTAGTTTTACTATGTTGGACCAAAACGTCTGATGATGGATGTTTGCTCTCCTGAATCCAGGTAGAGATGGTGGCATTCCAGGCCAGAGCCACATGCCACGTGGAGGAATGGCAGGGTGAGCAGATCATGAGCTTTTACTCCATATATTAAGTTCGTCTGCTCATCTGCAGCCCAGAGGCTTGGAAGGTTCCAGCACATAGTCATGTGTGTGTGTCGTGTGTTGCAGTCGTGGAGGTTACATGAACACAGGAACGTCTCAGTCTCTGTCTGGAGCTCTGAACAGACAGAACCAGATGATGCAGGGCGGCGGCATCCAGGGAGGAGCTTTCGGTCGACGCTACTGACTCCCATGATGTTGTACAGTTTTTGAATGGTCTTTTTTTTTTTTCTTTTCATGGATGTCACAACATTTTTATTTTATTTTATTTTATTTTTTGCCATACATTTTAATGATTTTTCCTGCTAGGTTTGTTTTAATTGGTAGTGATCTTCTCCTCTGTAGTTGTCAGTTGTACAAATTGACCATTTTCATTGTGAATCCACCCCGACTGTAATAAATTCAGATGCTTATAACACCTGGGTTTCATGGACCTAACCTCAGCACCAGAGTCCTCCCTGTTTTTGTTTGTTCAAGGTTTTATTATTTTTAATCAATAGAAGTTTCTCTTTATGAAACAGGAACTTTTTTTTTTACTTTGAATCTAGGAAATACAGGTTTATATGAGGAGTTTTAAGTGTCACAATTCATTAAATTGTACTTGTTGGCTTTTTCCACCATTTGCAAGTGGAATTTATGCTGAATTATGAATAAAAATGTTAAGTCAGGATTGTCTTGACTTTGTAATGCTTGGGTATTACTGTTTCTCATTGAAGAGTGTTTTAAAATTGAATCGGCTCAGAAAGGCTGATGTCTTGTTAAATTTACAGGGTGGAAAAAGTAAAAACATTTTCATCGTTTTAGTAGTGCTTGTCTTGAAAATAAAATTCTCCCAGGTTTGGTTGAGAGAAACAATAACGTTTGGTTAATAGCATTTGATTCCAAATCTTCACTTTATAGTCTCTAACTCGACTCAGGCACAAGTTTTGTTTTTGTTGAAGAAAAGATGAATTTGCTAGACTCAGTATCTGGCCTTTTGAATTATTGAAGTGCATCAGACTGAAGCGGATGTGTTATAACTGTAAGGACTGTTGTTTTATTACAGCTCTGCTACAGCAACACGTTATTTATTTCCCTATTAGAAATACATTTTCTACCAGAAACCGGGATTGGTATGCAAATCAATTAGCATTACATTTAACCCAGCCTTCTGAATTTTTTCATAAACAAAGTGGTTTATAAATTAGCTTTTTGAAGTTAATGTATGACTTAGCAGGAAACGATGTTAACCTCTGGTCTCAGTTATTCATGTTGAGCGCTGGCTTTGTAATGACATCCAGATAGAGTTTCACAATTTACAAACACAAATGGGATCACACCTTATTTAGTCATTTGTATAACTTCCTCTAAATTCCTATTTTGAAATAAAAATGGAAAATTCATCAACAAAAGTTTGAAATGTCACCTACGCCCAACTTCAGGCTTTCCATGTCAATTGAAATGCTATGTTATGGTGAGATTTCTCAAAAATGGATGTACCAGCTGTGAAAAGCTTTTACTGTTCAGTCATTTGAACCACATCACACACTTTTCATTGTTTGAATCCACAAAGTATTGAGATAATAGGACTTGATCAATAAACAACTCTATTAATAAATGATTAGATGTGTCGCAAACAATTTAAAACTGGACACAAATACCTGTATGATTCATTAATTCTATGGTTTATGTAAAAGTCCGCTGATTAAAAATATAGTATTTTTAAAAACCTGTATATATTCTTCAACTGTACAGCTAAATGTTTCAAAGTTGTCTGTTTTTATTTAATTCACTTTTTATGTCAACCCTACTTATTAAAGCAGACAGTGTTAAATCGTGGACATTATAGTTGTTCTAAAATTGACTTGTGCAGATTAACCAATCAGAAGGTGTTCATGAAACACAAGAGTGACAAACTGAATTATTTCATGGTTCAGTGCAGCAGAGAAAATATTAATTTGACACTAAAATAATCCTTAATGTTTTTAGCGAATAAACTTAACCATGTCATTCAGAAATAAACTTAAATAAACTGAAATAGTTCAATATTTATCTGACAAATCGAAACAATTAAATAAATATAGGCAAGGACTTATTTATGTATTCACTGAAGAAGTAAAGCAAATGTTTGTCTTTCTATTTTATATTTATTTTCCATAAAATCTCCTGTTTGACTTCCTATTTCCACCACTAGAGAACAGTGTCTGACCATAAATATATCCCCCAACCAAGCATATATTTGTAGGAATCACCTGATGTAAATATATTGGAGAAGCTGAACCTCCAATATATTTGGAGGATTCAAATATATGCCGCTGTTTAGGCATAAACAGCATGCCTGGTTTAGGCATTCTGTTATGCCTAAACCAGCATCATTTCATGGGTTCGACATGTCTGACTCTAAAACGCCAGTCTGGCTGCAACTGTCCTGCAGAAAAGGAGGAGAAATGAGTTTGGGGGAGGGGGGGCAGTGAGGGGGCTCACTGGGCATGTTATGAAGATGACAAAGTGTTAGTTTTTAGAAGCAGGGCTTTGACTGACCACTCCTCAACTGCAAATAATCCACCAGATGTAGGAGGGTCAACATGACAAGCACCGCTGGGAGAAGAAAAACACCAGCTAGAATGGCTGCAGATTCCTCAGAGGTACAAGACAGAAATTTGCGTCCATCCATTGAGCCAAGCTGAGGTCAGAGCAAAGACCTCAGCTTGGCTGATCATCAGGGTTGGCTCCTCGCTGTGAAACATCATTTTCTCAGATTCCTGCTGTCTTCATCATGATTGTGCTTATTTTTCTCTGATGTGTTTTCTGATTCGGTGGGGTGGGGGGGGGAGCTAATTTTTCTGCAGCTGCAAAAACACAACTTGCATGGTTTCTAATTAATTAATTAAGAATAATCAGCTGTAGTGACTCATGTCTCATAGTTTATTTTTGTCTTGTGTTTTCATTGGTCTAGTTTAATTGTTCTGGGCCATCAAGGCACACATGGATTTAATAACAATGCTTGTGTTTCATTAAAACCAAACTGATATGGGAACGTTAATAATTGACTCCCTTCAAGAGACGCACCAAAAACATAAAGCCTAATTTGGTCATGACTTCCTGTTGCTCACTTCTAATTATACCTCTTTTACTCTGTGCAATGGGTTAATCTGCAACAGTAGTGGGAAGCTGATACGAGTCATCCAAAAAGCCAGATATTTGTTGCAACATATATATATGTGTGTGTGTATATATATATATATATATATATATATATATATATATATATATATAAATATATATATATATATATATATATATATATATATATATCAGCAGTTTCCCACTGCATGTGTGCAGCAGAATCTGCTGAAATGTGATCTGATGCCCTAAATGTTACTCTAGTGTGAACCACCGCAGGAGGATCCGCCCGGAGCTTCCTCACCAGCAGAACCACAACAAAGCTGAGACAACATCCTTCCAACACAGGCAGAGGTCAGAGGAGCGGCGGCGCTCCCGCGTTTAGCTGTAAAGACTTTGGTCCTCTGGCTCCTCACTGTACACGAAAGAAGGGAAAATACATTTAGCTAAAATGCAGCGCGGCCTTTGACTCACCCAGTCGGAGATGCACATTCGTCATGACAGCATCAGCTGCATGTGGTCTGCGTGGGATGGAGTGAAAAATCTGAGTTCGCTTCTTCACCCTAAACCACATGGAAATAATTTCTAAACAAATTTACATTTAGCTTTTTCTTTTTTTTAAGGTTTTTTTTTTTCATTTGCAGCTGTGACATGTATTTTCCCATTGAAGAATAAGTAAAGTTGGGCTGTGAGTTTTTATTTGACACTCACTGATCTGGGTTTTGATTTCAAATCTAAAATCTTAAAAGATTCAACGTACCGTTAAGCAGATTCTGATTTCAGTTTTGCCAAATTTCTGTTATTGGTAAGGAAGGTTTTATTAACATTTAAAAACAAAGGCAAAATGCTAAAGGGTTGATATTTTTGCTGCGTGTTTAGCATCTCGTACACTAATATGGTAAGCGTCACAAACGGCAGGCCTAAAGAGTTTTTATAGTTATCCTAACCCTAAGATTTCCAAATCAAGCATGTTCCATGAGAGACAGCGGTGAAAATGAACAGCCTACACAGAAATTAGGTTCTTTTCTCACAATTGTAATGTTTTCTGGGAGTTTATAAGTGAAGCTGAAATTGGATCTTCATCACACAGGATAAAAAAAGTAGCTCCTTACATACTGAAAAAATATTGTTGGATTCTTGAGTTTGAGAACTTTAAACTGTTTGAATCCTTAAAACAAGAAATTCATCAGTTACTAGATGAGCACACAACAGTTTTTTTTTTTATTTTTTACAAGCAAATAATCTCATTTTAGTGGCAAAGTACTTCTTGTGGGAACCCTGCGGCAGACTGCCGGAGTGGCACGAGAAGGATAAACCTCCTGCTGTGAGAATAAGACAGCGAACTTCAGACTAAGTGGCTCATTGGATTCTTTTGAGATTCAAACCTGCTGTTTCCACAGCTGAGGAAGAGGAGCTGTTGGCATGACCGAAACCAAGAAAAATGGCGCAAAGGATTTATAAGTAAACAAATCAATTTCAAATCACTCATCATGAATAAATCCGATGTTCTCGAGACAATTGTTTGCAGACTTTGGAGTCGTCTCATCCGACCTGTGGGCGATGCTCGGGTGAAGAGAGATCCGGCTCTGTCAGCTGATCACTGCCTGATGGTGAGTTGGCTCTGATGATGGAGGAGGACGCCAGTCGGACCTGGCAGGCCTGATATCCGGCTTTAACTGGAACAGTTCACAGTTGAATGCGAAGCAGCCGGAATGGCCACCTCTGGAAAAAAAAAAAAAAAAAAAACCCCCGGGGAAGAGTTTCTCCGGTCATCCCTGCTGAACAAAACAAAACACAAAATTTTGTTTTGACTTTACTAACTAATTGTTAGAATTTTTTTCCCCCATCCTCCTCCTAACTGGTACCTTTGTTTTCAGGAGATCCTTAGATTATTTATAATCTCTTCACAATTTATGACTAGCTAAAAGATGCAGT
>NW_015113339.1:382041-384943 GCF_001443285.1 Poecilia latipinna
ATTGTCTCCCGCTGCTCCTGAGTCTGCTCTATCTCCAGAGTCTCCCGCTGCTCCTCCGCCGTCTCCAGAGTCTCCCGCTGCTCCTCCGCCATCTCCAGAGTCTCCCGCTGCTCCTCCGCCGTCTCCAGAGTCTCCCGCTGCTCCTCCGCCATCTCCAGAGTCTCCCGCTGCTCCTCCGCCGTCTCCAGAGTCTCCTGCTGCTCCTCCGCCTCCCTGTGCTCTGTCCGAGGTTCTGCTTCCCAGTGTTAACCCCAGTGCTCCCCCCAACAGGAGACTGGGCCTTTTGGGCCGCCCGCCAGACCCACATCCACGGGTCCACCTCTGCCTACTGGATCATTTCAGTGGAGATTTCAGACTGTGGCAGGAAGCCGGAGCGCCCGGAGAGAAACCTGCAAACAGGAAACCTGTCAAATCTTTTTACCCTTTTGTCCCATAAATTTAAATCAGACACGTTTTTTTCCCAGTCAGATTTCTCCAGCCTCAAAATGGTTACTAATTAGGTCTTCTAGGATGTTTTTCTTCTTCTGAATTTAATATTTTTAGCTCCTCTCCAAAGGCACCTTTATCACCTTCCAGAGGAGGGGCTGGAGAAACTGTAACCTCTGGTGTCTGATCATTTCTTCTCATAAATGTAAATGAGACCGTTGTTGGACATGTCTTCACTGCAGTCACTGTCTGCATTGAAGACATGCTCGTTGTCTGCCTTGATGGTTCGTTCTCCTTTCATTAAGTAACAGTAGAAGTCTGTTAGCTTTGGATCCCCACAGATAACGGAGGACAGGTGGTACGTCTCCGTCCCACATTCTGCAGGCACATCGATGGTCTGAGTGACTTTTGTTTGGTGCTTCCTGGTCAACCTATGCAGAAAAAACACCAGCACCTGGTTATTGGCCAGGCAGTGTTTTTTCTGCCAGGGTGACCCGCAGCCTGAACAACGGCGTTTGCATGCCACATCCAACCAGTATTCAAGCAGTATAGATATGCTGGTTGAAAATAATATCGGTGGAAGGGCAATCAGGGCGCCGTTGTTCAGGAGCCTGAGGGAAGTGGCTCCACAGTTAGAGCAAGAGTCGTTGTCGTACAACTCTCTCTCTGTCTTGCCGCCAAACGAATCCAGCCAGACCAGCACAGACTCCAGCAAACTTTTGATGTCGTAGTCCTTTCCCACGCCTGATGGCAGCTTCTTCTCCCTCAGCTCCATCAGAACTGGGGAAAGGTCTTTCTGACAAAAATGCTTGCCGGGCTGACGGACAGCTGAAACCATGAGACTTCCACAGCAGGGGATGGACGATGCCTCCAGAAAAACCCTTTCCTGAGCGAGACACCGCTTGGTGACGCTCAGGTTCAGGATGCTCTGGAAAGCAGCGTTCACCCAGCTGTTGTGGAGCTCATTGGAGAACTTGAAGAAGTTCTCCTCCGCTTGTCCTTGTCCTGCAGATGTCCTCCCTACATCTGGCAGATCCGAGCCAACGCTAGCTGCTGAATTATCTTCAGGAGAACAGGAAACATCAACAGCTACGGAAATCTTTACATTTAGAGGTGGTTTGTTGGACAAATGAGCAACACTGTTATCAGGGGAGCTTTGTATTTCAAAGGACCCTGAGAAAGTGCCCTTCAGAGGACTCTTCTGTAAGGAAAGCGATGGGACCAGCGAAACCAAAGCTTTGGCTGTGAGATCAGCCGCAGACAAATCTTTCCCAGCCGGGTTAGATTTTTCTGTGACTGTAGTCTCACCCTCACGGTGTACTGTCGTCTCTGAACAAACCTCCCCAGCCGGGTGGGTTTGTCCAGAGACAGTACCGTCATCCTCTGTACTGTCTCGTACAGAGGGCGAGAGAGAGTCCGAGGTCTCAACATCCAACGCCTTTTCAGAACAATCCTCCCCAGCCGGGTCGGTTTGTTCTTTGGAACTGGATGGAAATCCTTTCCAAAACAGATCGTCTTCTTCATCCTGATCGTATTCTTTGTTGGAATCCTTTCCTGGAAAGAAACGATCACACACTTTCTTCATCCCAGTAGTCACGGCATATCCAATGCCCCAACCAACCGGGAATATCAGGGGAACAAGCGCCGTCGCAAAACTAAACATTGCTGCTCTACACAAATCTGAAACTCCAAGAAATGTCTGGATCCTGACTGATGCTTAGAGATTCCAGAATTCAAGCATTAGAACTTCTTTGATCTACTGTGATGTACGTCTATGACCTCATCAGTGAGCTCACTGGACTTCTGGAGCAACGTCTTGCTTCTGATTGTTGCTATGGAAATGATCAGCTCAGCTCTGCATGACTCAAGCTGACATAAATATTTAAATAAAACGTTATACTTTTTATTTATTTAACATGGAGAGATTAATAGATTTGTATATGATTTAATTTTTGCTTTTGTGGTTTTCCATACCTGCTGTGGTATAAATGTTCTGAAGCTTTTTATCCACTATTATTTTAATTACTATTAATTCATTAGGATTATTCATGTATTAATCATTGCACAGTGCTAGAAACAGTCTGTGACTTATTATATTTATTTTTTATTAATTTTCGCAGACAATTTAATGCTGTGACTATTTTACCAAATATAAGAAACCCAGAACCCAGAAGTTCTTGTATTGCTTAATTCAGGAGCCTTGGGGATTAAAGGGCTTCATGATTGTATTTCAAAGGCAGATTTCAAAAACAACTCGGACAAGAGTTTGGGTCAGGTGCTATTCCGGGATGTAGACGTGTGAAGGAATCTCCACAATGTCAGTAACACAGAGTAGCATGCCTTAGTAACTGTGTGTGTGTGTGTGTGTGTGTGTGTGTGTGTGTGTAAGTAAAATGCTCGCTACCTTTTTGTGCATAATAATGTATGCATATATATATATATATATATATATGTATATATATATATATATATATAT
>NW_015113339.1:389528-402624 GCF_001443285.1 Poecilia latipinna
TATATATATATATATATATATAATATATATATATTTTTTTTTATTTATTTATTAATTTTTTGTCATAGTACCCCCAAGAATTTAAAACTACTTTCACCCCTGTGTAAATGTATATAAAATTAAACTCTTCAAAGGAACTGTAACAGTGGTGTCCAAACGTTTTGTAATAATGTCCAAAATTGTCAGGTTAAAATTATTTTTTGGAGGGAGGAGCGTAATTTCCAAAAACCACGAAAAATATATTATGACCTGTTTTACCTGCTCAGGAATAAACTAAGCATACAATGATTAAGTAGAATGTTATTTTTCTGTAGGAAAGGGATGTGTAAATCGTTGTTGATCCAAAATGTTAAAATTATTTTGCATGTTTGCCTTATTAAATGAAATGCATCCCAAGAATTTAAAAGACAGCGAAAACTGAAAACTGCCTCACCGATAAGAGCAGGATTTGCACCCATTCTTTGGGCCTTGCTTGGTGGATTTAGTCAAGTGTAATAAGTTAGTTACAAGCAGATTTGGATGCACACCAACATTTGCTTTGAGTAAAAATCCCTGGATAAATGTATTCCTTTTCTTCCAATAATTTAAGGAAAACGTACAAATCATGCTGATTAAAAGAGAAAAAATGATGTTTTATACCTAACATTTTCTATCATAAGATGATTTTGATTTGCAGGTATTATTTTCTACTACTAAGTATTTTTCTGAACAAACCAACCTCTGCTGGAAGGCCCGGACACAAAATCAGTCCCAGGGTCACACATGGATTACCCTGAACTTTAAGAACATGTCCCTCTTGACTGAGTAAAAAAAAATAAAATGAGCAGCTTATGTAAAATTTCAACTCAGATAAGATGAGTTTCCACATAGCTGATCAGGCCTGTCAGAGGTCCTTGTGTGTAATCTCAGCCCTCCACCGCCGCTGCCTCCCAGACGCTGGCATCCTCTGGAGCAAATGAAACCAGAGTGTTTACGAAACGTCCTCTTGTCCCTCCAGTTGTGACATCAGAAGTAGCTTGAGAAACTCTGGTTTCTCAGGGCTGCATGCATGCATGCACAGCTGCGTGCATTGATGAAATGTGGGCAGTGGTCAGGCTGCACATCCAGATGGTCTGCCCACACAAGTGCTAAAATACTTGTACAATCGATATGTATGCAACCGTGCAAGAATGTGTTACACGTATCTGTGTACTGGTCACAGTGGGTAAAGGACAGAGGGAGCTCTGTGTGTCCTGAGAGAGATATTGCCTGCAGATGTTTGAACAACATGCATGCAGCCAGAAACATGTACATTACGCTGTGTGTTTGCTCATAAAACCAGTTATTTACATACGCCGTGTAAACTGACATTTTTTTTTCGTCACTTGTCTGACATTAAATCAGTGTCTTTTAGTTAAGATTTCTAAAAGAGATTTATTTTGCTTGAAGCCTGATGGGATTGGGATGACTCTATACGTTTTACTTAGTTCATATTCAGAAGTCTACATAAAGTTACTGCGCCTTTAGGTCAAATGTGCCAAACTAAAAGCCTGCAGCTCACAGCTTGGACAGCTCAGTCAAATAAAATTGTTTTTATTTGTATAGTGCCAAATTACTTCAATGTTTAATATTATTTTGTTTTTAGAAGTACTCATCGAATGGAGAGGAAGGCATAATATTTCTGCAGTTTGGTAACAGGTGGTTTCATCAAAACGTTTTGCCATGTCACTGGGAGGCTTTGAGGACATTTGTGATGTTTATGTGGTCCAAAATGAAAATGAGTTTGGCACCACCGCTTTAGATAAATCAGGAAACCCAGATCATGACGACGACGACGATGATGATGATGTCCTAGCTTTGTAAGCTTCTGATAATTCACAGCATTTTAGTGATCTGGAGGAAGACCCGTGGATGTTTTATTTAAGGCTAAACCTCAAACACGTTGGTTCTTTTTGAGACATCATGAGGTAATAAGAAGAAATCATAAAAACCTCTGAAAACTAAAGGAAGCAAAGCTTTCTCTACTTTTCTGTTCAATTATGCTACATAAATAATTTTACTAATTTGCTCTACTTTGTCAAAATACATTGAAATTTGTGGCTATATCATAACATTTGTGTGTGTCGATGTCAGCTTCAACATGCTTCAAGGATAGCTGTGTGTGTGTGTGTGTGTGTTTCTTTTTCTCTGTTTAGTTTGGACGTTTACCAAACAGTTTTTCTGTGTGTGTATATGTCTGAGCTGTTTCCTGTGTCCTGTGAGCTGTTTTTCCACCTGAAAATCTGGTTTATTTACTGCAAAGTGTTGACAAGTGAGATCATAAAAAAAGAAGGAAAGTGACTCTGAAGCATTCAATCAACCCATGCACTCCCACTAAACTTCATGCAACAAGTAGCTCAGTTGTTAAACTGCTGGCAAAGGGTCTGCTAAAACGTCTTCACACGAGCCGGGAAGAAAAGACTGAAATAAGGCGATGTTCTCTCATAGCCTTTGTTCAACTTATTTTGCAGCCTTATTGAGTCTTTAGTGAGGGGCTTGTAAACTCCTGCTGTGCAGACGCTCTTTCTTTTCTATCCCACAGAGGGACTTTTTCTCTCTGAACGAACCACTGGAAAGAAGGACCGTGTTTGCTGCTAATTGGAGCAAACGCTGGAAATGCAACCTTAACACCTCCTCTCTTGAAGGTCTTTTTCGTTTTCTGTTGTGTCCTGGAAGATATGCAGACAGAAATGAAGGTGGAGACGCCAAGATAAAGAGGAACGCAGTGTCAAGAGTCCCAACAGGAGAATAAAAACAGAGGATGGCCTTGCACATGCAGCACGGTGTTTTACGTCAAGCACGCAAGTTAGATATAAAATTTTTGTGTGTGTGTGAATTCACCCCGCTACAATACTGACATGGGCTGACAGATGAAAAATAAAAAAAAGAGGAAGTGAGTTGGAAGTTTATCTTTTACTGCATGTGGAGGAGAGAGGTTTTGTCATTCAGAAGAAAGCTGGATGGATGGAGTAGCATTTTAAACAGTGACACACTCCATGTGTGACGAAGTAAAAAATCAACCCGCATGGTTCTTAGAAACCCTTTTTTAGTTTCTCCCTGAATCACCTCTTCAAAATAGCTGTTTGCTCCAAGCCTCGGGTGTTTGGCAGCAGGTTTGTCAACACAGGTTCACGAGGTTTACACCTCACATTAAAAACGTATAACTTAACTTAACTACGTTGTCACAAAGACTTCAGCCGCACCTGCAGTTTCACCTGCAGAGCTCAAGTGTCTCCAGGGAGCATTTTGACATCCTGTAAACACATGGAAACCCTGCAGGCATGAGAGAGGCAACAAAGGGACACATGTAAAATATTTATTGCTAATTTAAATATTTGCAACTAGATCTGAAAATCTCGGAACAGAGCCAACATAGTATTTATGGAGTTTGGATGCGCGGCTCGGATCGGGTAAGCAGCAGATTCAGACAGTCAGATTGTGCAGATGGGGTAAATGTGAAACAAATGTGCTCTCTTTGGGTTTGTGAGCATCTCGTGACAAAAGGAGCAACAGGAAAGCAGAGGTAATCTGTGTTTTTTCCCGTCAGGATCCCTTTGATTTCCTTCAAAGAAGAGCAAACTGAGTGATTTGTGAGCTTAAAAAAAAAACACAAAAAAGAAACGAAGCTGTCTTTACAGGCCTCTGAGTCCTGTGCTATCTCTGACCCGCCCGCTTTCACCGTATTTATCTGACACAATTTCTTCTGAGCCACAACAACCTCCCAGCAGCTGAGAAAGGTCTGGGTAAAATAGCTAAAAAAAAAAAAACAACAACAAAAAAACCCACATCTCTGAACTTCAACATAACTTGGAGGCTGGGTGTGTACCGCAGGATTTCTGCCTAGCCGGTTATCATTGCTGGCCTTTCCCTGAGCAGAGATCGAACCTGGAATCACCAACTAAGGAACGGGCGTTTCTCTTCTGTCTAATTGCTGGGTTGGACCCTCTGCTCGGCCCATAAGCATTACCTTCTCCACAGACACATGCAAACATGCTGCAGTCATTTACAGTAGATGCAGAGAACAGCTAAACGTTGCGTCCCCTGACTCCTCCAGAGCAGCTTGGACCTCTGAGTTCGCATGACTGCTGGTGACTCGGATCAATCTGTGTGAGCTGCTCATTCGACCTCTGATGTATGTCAGTAGAAAACAGGCCCACAGTGACCCCATGACCTGACCGGTCAGAAATGTTTTGCCAACAGAATTGACTCACGCGCTATTAGGCAAGAACACAACACAAATAGCAATTTAGCCAATTAGATTACAGCATTTGGGCATCTAGATTAGGCGAAACTCGCTGAAATTCAAACCGGGCAAAACCGCCCTGTTGATGCCAGATGCCGGAGCAGAAAGGATGCCGTCTCTGAACCAAGAACATGTCGAACCTTGAAGCAGATGCGCTACAGCGGCTGTAGAGCCACTGCTGCCAGACAGCCAGAAACTGATGCAGCTCACAAAGGTTCACGAAGATTACCACCTGGTGTGGAAAACCTCATTTTCAGCTGCATCTTTTGGATGGTAGAGTCGGTATTTGGCATAAAACAACAGGGTAGGATGAATCTATACTGATTTGAACTCAAAGCCTACCTGAGAGTTGTTGCTAACTTTATGAATACAGTTTATCTCCCGATGGAAACTTCTGGCAGGATAATGCACCATGTCCCCAAAGCTCAGATAGCGTCAACATGGGTTTTGAATGCCTAAAGTGAAAGAGGCATGGGTTAAAAGCTTTGTGCAGCATTCAAGACATGAGGGTGATATTTAGTTTGTAATTGATAGGGTTTGTCACATGTCTGTGTTTCTGCACAACACATTTGACACATTTCACTTTACTGTCACAGCTAAGAAACATGGCATCTTTCTGTGCAATATCATGAAAATGCTTCATCTACTTTATATTCCCCATCAGTCTCTGCTTTTCGCTTTCAGGGTGATGTAATGACATAACAGTCAATTTTAAACTCTAAATCTCGTAACTCACACTCGCGTCTTGTTCTGAAGCTGGCTCTGTGAACTGACGGGGCAAAACGCTTGAAGCGCAGGCACCAAGCGTGCATGGTGTCTGTATCCACATCTTGTTTTTATTTCCCGTGACCTGATATGAGGAGAGAATGTCCTTCTTGAGAGGTATGAAGGTTTCTTCTGGAAATCCTTTCAGTCTTGGTCAGCCAATAAGAAAGTGGGACTGTGTTCCACACCCACCCGGCTCTCATGTATGTGAGAGATCCTGAATGTATGGACGGATTAGTGGGCCCCAGTCTGAAAGCACACCACCGACAATGCCCCATCCTCTTTACAAAGGGAAAAGACAGACAGTTTTTTTTTTCTTTTAATCTTATTTTGTTGCTCTCTGCTTCGTCTTCCCTGTAATTTCTGCATTTAGTAAAGGTCATAAGTTGTGCGTTTCAGGTGACACAGTCCTCTCAACATGAAAACGTGATGTTAAACCTTTGCCTCTTTTCATTGTACACAGGAAACATCTGTCTTCCTTCTATAGTGGGTAACAATGCAACTGTGGCGGTGTATGCCATAGAACATGAGGCTCAGGCTAACAGAGCAGCTGCTTGGGCCCCCTCACACTTACAGTGAGGCCCCACAGAGCAGTGGAGCTTTGCCAGTTGGACCGTGAATATTTCCCTCAGTCTGAGAAGACTGCTTCTAGTGTCCACATTTATAGATTTACAGGGGTGTCAAACTCCTGCACTCAAGGGCCGGTGTCCTGCAGTTTTTAGATGTGCCACAGGTACAAAACACCGGAATCAAATGGCTTAATTGCCTCCTTCTTGTTTAGATAAGAACTCCAGAGCCTTGCTAATGACCTGAATATTCTATTCAGGTGTGGTGCAGCAGAGAAACATCTAAAAGTTGGAGGACTGCAGTTTGACATGTGGTCTAGCAGATGATTAACAATAAAAGTTTTCTGATGGATTCATATTGCATGTCTCCTCATCATGGCTCACAGCTCAAAGCTGATCTGACCAAGCGGGGCTCCCAAAACTCCCAATTCACTTCTGTTACGCGAAGGAGCCGAAGGAAGTGGAGAAGCTTTCTGCCAGAAAATGTCCATCACTTGTTCTGCTTGGGTTTGGGGACCTCAGAGCTACTGCGGAGGAATGAGTTTTAAAATGTAGATGACCAGTACAGCATGAAGGAAATATGTGTTGCTGATGAGGCTGGTGGGTGATGGGTTGGGTCCAAGGCTGGTGGTGAACATGGGTCAGAAGAAGATGAATTACTACAGCTGTTCAGTGTTTGGATTTTTCAGCCAAACAGAAAATTTAAATAGTTCTGAATAAATCAAGAAAACTTGCCCTATTCCATGATCTCCCAATAATAAATTCTTAATATCATTCAAGATTTTGCTTTAGAGCTCATTGCACATTTTTGCAGTGCCTTTTGAAAACTATTGACACTTTTCCACATGTTGACATGTTGCAACAAAAAACTTTACAACATTTTATTTGGGTTTTTGTGTGACATACCTATAAGTAGTGTCCAGTACGGAGATGATCATACTGTATGTGTTTTTTAAAACCAAATAAAAATCTGTGCTACATGTGCTGCGATTATAGCTGCAGGTCTCTTGGGTGCATCTCTTCCAGTATTGTCACTTTTGTAAGAATTAGATATTTATAAAATTAAAGAATTGAGAGTAAATTCATCCATTGTCTAAACCAACTACATGTCTGCGCAAGGCTTGAGTTGGGCTTCACTCTGGACAGGTCACAAGTCCATCACATGACAGTCAAATATACACTAAGCAAACAACCAAACCACACACACTCATATCAAGGACAAATTCAAGAGGTCATTTAACCCAACAACAGTCAGGTTTTTGGACTGCAGGAGGAAACTGGAGTACCTGGGGAAAACCAACCTGCTGCAGAAAATGTCTTGGCCAGGATCCCATCCTGTTTTGCCGCAATGCAGCAGCGCTAACAACCTTGCTGTCCTAAAAATAAAATGTTTCCTACAAACACAATGAATCAGGTTTTCTTTCACTAACTTGTTCAAAGAGCGCTTTTTAAATTAGTTAGAAACCTTTTAATATCCTAATGCATGACAAAAATACCTATTACCACATCATTTTGGCAGCAGATCAAAGGAAAGTGTCGTGTAATCACTAAAACCAGACACACGGACAGTTGGGAACTGACACTAATGTTGCTCCGTAAATGAAACCTTCTGCTTGGCTGCCAGGGGCCCCGCTTTCCTCACAGCAGGATGACCAACCTCCTTAGTTTTTTTTTTTTTTTTAGAGCTGGGACAGCGTTTAGTCTCCGCCCCCCAAAACTTTCCAGCCAATCACGCTTGAGTATTCAAATAAGCCACCCATTAAGATGACCTGCAGCGGCAAATGTTACAGACCATAAGCAACTTCACCCTTAAACCGCAAACAGCTCACCACTTTGTCACCGGTGCTTTGGGTTTAAGTGGATCCACAACTATTCGACCAACCAAAAAAAACTAAAACCCCCAAAAACAAACAAACAATAAAACCAAAACCAACAAAAAAACTTTAAAATCAAGAAATACAAATCAAGAGGAAAAACTCAGTAACAATATGGGAAAAGAAATGATTTGCTTCGTGACTATTTGGATAACTTTGGGAAGCATCCACGCAGCCTTTTCTTCAGATGTCGAACCCACCGCCAACTCAACTGCTTTTGGTAAGACTCACATTTATTCTGATGAGACTTTTAAACAGAACAAAACGAGAAGCAGGTGAAGGTGATAAATATGTGGATAGCAGGTTTATTGCTGCACGCGGCTCCACTTTTGACCGATATTAACCCGTCTTTAAAAAGAGCGCAGGTCTGCATTCAGCTCCATGTGTGCGTGACGAAAAGCAGCAGGCAGGAGCTTTTTTTGTTGTTGGTCTGAGGATAGATAAGATGAGGGAGGAAACGTTGGTTGAAGTTGATACAGAAAATAATTTCTTCACACAATAATGTTTATCCATCTTTGAATTTAATAAAACACAACTGTTTTACTCGAGCACAGTTTGCGCGTTGAATTTGAATTAGACCGACTCTTTTTAACACTCGCTCCGACCCATTAAGAATGATTCCTTTAGAGGAAAACTGAAAAACCCGCATTCAGTTATTTGGTTTAATTAATAATGTAGAAATGCTTTCGTGTTATCAAGAAATTGAGTTTTCCCGGTAAAGATTCAGAAAGGACAAAAGGGGGCGACACTGTCACGCCTTATTTAGTCACTTAAAAAAAATACGTTGTTCACAATTAATGACATTCAGCCAACTAGCATTTAAAAGGCTTCTCTGTGAACAAATCCTAAACTGCGCTCTCCGTTTGTTTTGCAACAGCAAACAGCACAGTCACCGATGCGCCTGTGCCAACCACCACTGAATGGATGACGGATTTCACTGACATCGTGTCCAAGTTCTCCCTGCGCACCGCCGAGCTCCCGGATGATGATATGTGCTACATGGTGGCCGGCAGACCAGAAACCATCACCGAGTGCGCATTCAACCCAGAAACCCAGACCTTCATTGTGATACATGGCTGGACGGTTAGTAACACTGAAACTAACTTTTTTTTTTTTTTGTGCGCAAAGCTTCTGCGCAGATATGTTTAGGCAGTGCAACATAAAAATGCATCACAGATACTGAGAAAAAAAAAAAAAAAGAAGTCCTGCAACATATGATGGCAAAAAGCACAAGCTGTGGAGGGGAAACGGCACACAGTCCATCTTCTGCTGTAATTTGATTTAAAACCAGTCATGCTGCACAATTTGAACCTGATGATACCTTGGCCAGTCTCCAACAGAACACAGAGGCACTGCTGGATAAACCACGCCATATGGCAGCTGACCTCAGACACTGACCTGACCATGTGTGCATTGTCAGTCACATGTTTTCTGCAGCACAAGCTACACTACAATGGAAGTAAAACAAAATGGGAGAATGAAAACATGATCTCACTCAAATAAGAAATATTGATAATAAATGCAAGAGAAGTTGAGTCTTCTCCAGCTCTGCTTTGTCCTTTAACCTGCTGCTGTTCACCACCTGTCAGACGGCGATAATAATTGTTTTACGCCTTTGCTTACAAAAAAGACAAATTTGGAATATTTCAGAAATAGTTAAAATCTCAGAAAACGTGGACAGTTTATGATGTGGAAAATGAAAAAGTCCCACACTGCTGTGATCAGCATGTCTGGTCACCAGCTGACTTCAGTTTGGCTATCAGAGCAGATAGGCTGACTAATTAACCAGCTCACATCATGTGTTGGGCATTTAAAATGCAGACTGGCAAACCAAAAGGGATAAAACACTGTCCAATAACCTCTTAGAAAGTAGTGCACATTCAATATTTATGATGCACAATACAAAAACTGTGATAGCAATACTCAAACTACTACATGCAATATAATCTTAACAGCAGTTTGAGTGATTTTGCTTCCCTTTTCTACACCATGTTGAAGCTCAGGATTATTACTCATATTTAGCATAGTGAAGGTTCTCATACCAGTCGATTCCTTGACAGTGCAAACACGATGAGAAACTGGTGTTACTTGGTTACATTAATACAATCTTATGTTTCACAGTTCTTTGAAACATAAGGCATCAACAGCACAAAATGTGACTATCGGCATTTACCTGTAAACTCTGTAAAAATGCGCTTTTTGTTCAAACATCATGGGCCACAGTTTCACCTGCTGCTTTTATGTTTTGCCCTGCAGGTAACAGGGATGTTTGAGAGCTGGGTCCCCAAGCTGGTGTCCGCCCTGTATGAGCGCGTGCCAACTGCAAACGTGATCGTGGTGGATTGGCTGACCCGCGC
Organism: Poecilia latipinna; assembly: GCF_001443285.1. Classification (NCBI taxonomy): domain Eukaryota; kingdom Metazoa; phylum Chordata; class Actinopteri; order Cyprinodontiformes; family Poeciliidae; genus Poecilia; species Poecilia latipinna. Next base: position 399,352 of record NW_015113339.1, read on the forward strand.
CAACCAGCACTACCCCACCTCCGCAGCCTACACCAAGCTGGTTGGCCGAGACGTGGCCAAGTTCGTTACCTGGCTGCAGGTGAGCCGTTGGATCGCCCTCCCTCTGCATTAGCTTTTTGAGTTCTGTAAATATAACATGTGACAATTGTTGAGTTCACATTATTGGCTAAAATCTGCTCCGTAATGCTCCGTTCCCAATGGGGCCATGTGGTTGTGTTTGTCTACGCTATGAGATTTTAAATGGCTATAAACACATTTTATAGTCATGTCTGCGGCTATCGCTGCGAGGCTTAGTGTTAGCGAGGGCACGGCTTTTGCAACAGCCCAAAGCTTTCCCTTTGCTTACGCAACTTCAAACTTTAAAAGCAGTCTAGAATTTGGCATAGAATGAAATTGCACCGAATCCTTTCTCTGGATTGTTTCCCACATTCATTCCTGGGGCAGAATGCTTCAGAGCCTTGCCAAGTACAGCTTGCATTTCTGCAGGCTTCCCTGTCGATTGTATTAAGGCGTTCCATGCACACGCCTGACTTGTTTTGTTGCTTTGCAGAAAGAGCTGCAGTTGCCCTGGGAGAGGATTCATCTTTTGGGATACAGTCTGGGAGCACATGTGGCCGGCATTGCTGGAGACCTCACTGACCATAAGATCAGCAGGATCACAGGTGACTCCTGTTAAATGACTACCAGGATTCCTGTACAGTTTGAAAAAGTTAGCAGTTTGGTTTAAAGGTTTTGCAGTTTTGGTTCAGTATCAATCCATCCGTTAATGACATAACTTCATATAAAGTATTAGATCTATGGTATTTATATGCTAAAAATGGTTAAAGGCGGCCGAGGACTTTGAAAAATTGACTCAATTTTGACATATAGGAACGTTGGGTTATAATCTAAATTCAAAAAAAGACCTCGATAAAGTTGTAAAAATGTTAACTACATGTTTTTAATATGCTGTTTGGTTATTTTAGTATTAAATTGAGTTCTTAAGGTTATTGGTGCGTACCTTCATGTATGTACGTCCGAGTCTGTCAGCCTCTACATTCCAGGCCTCCATTGTGTGTGTGTGTGTGTGTGTGTGTGTGTGTGTGTGTGTGCATGCAGCCAATTTGTTTCAGATTTAGAGCTCCAAGTTGCTCCTATGAAGTTGGTCCAGCTTTAAAATCTCTCTGACCTCCTTCAAATAATGGTGTGTTTACTAGATCTGAGAGCAGTGGGCCATTAAGCACCATCAAACTTTTTTTTTTTTTCCTGCACAAATCAGAAGGAGGTCAGACTGAGAACAGACTTTCAAGCCTTTAATGCTTTGAAACACAACGGTTCCAAATGGTAGCATTTTATCTCCAGTCACGTTTATCTCCACAGCTGATCGATTGTTTTGTTCTCGTGCCCAGGTCTGGATCCCGCCGGTCCCACCTTTGAGCACGCAGACGAGCAGAGCACTCTGTCCCGAGGCGATGCCCAGTTTGTGGACGTCCTGCACACCAACACCAGAGGCTCTCCAGACCGCAGCATTGGCATCCAGAGGCCAGTGGGCCACATTGACATTTACCCTAACGGAGGAACCTTCCAGCCGGGTTGTGACATCCAGAATACCTTGCTGGGGATTGCATCAGAAGGGATCAAGGGCCTCCAAAGTATGTAACTCAAAATCTCCCAGGCTTCTAGAGATAATGAATTAGCTTTGTTTTTTAATTATACTAGTCTTAGGAATAATATATTGTTAGCAGATTTCAGTCAGAAGACAGGGAGGTGCTTGCTAAAACAAATGGTTGCAAGTTAAAGTGTCTTTGCCTCCAATCATAACATTCCAAGCTAAAAACATGAAGTGAGCAAAAATATCTGGTGTATTTCCTCAATATTTTGTTGCTTCATGCTTTTAGAAACCAGAACATAGCGTTGGATGCCTTCTGGTCCTCGTTTGTGACTGTCTTATGAATGAAAAAAGGAGAACAAACACCAGGAAGTAATTTTCTGCCTTTGCCAGCGTTTATCTGCAAAAACCGAAGAGTCTTCTTGCATTCTTGTTTGCAGATATGGATCAGCTTATCAAATGCTCCCATGAGCGCTCCATCCACTTGTTCATCGACTCGCTGCTGAACACCCAGCAGCAGAGCATGGCCTACCGCTGCAACTCCAAGGACACCTTCAACAAGGGAATGTGCCTGAGCTGCAGGAAGAACCGATGCAACAAGCTTGGCTACAACATCAACAAGGTCCGGACGGCCCGCAGTGCCAGGATGTACCTCAAGACTCGGGATATGATGCCTTACAAAGGTAAATCTCCACAGACAAGGTGTGAAACTACAGTAAACTCGACTTTTTCCACGGAGACGGAAATTTGTACTTGAATATTGACTGCAAGAACAGAAAGGAAATCTGTTTAACATCTAAGAAAAGTAGAAAAGTCTTCCTGGATTTACATGCTTTAGTCTGCATTATTGGGAGTTAAATCATGCACATGCCTTCATTAAAAGTAATCCTCAGATTATTTGCTACCGTGACTCGATGCGGTTAGAGTAAATGCGTCTCCTTGGACCCGACAGTGATTGTGGAAACTTGAGACAGCTTCACAAGGACAGCAAGCTCCGTGCATTCATGAGGTCATGGGTATTTTAGTTGCTAAAGTATGCTAAAGTAAAGTGATACCTGTGCATTACTTTGGCAGTGGAAAAGTTCTTTTTCGTTGTTTTTTTTAGAAATCACAAATCAGCAAATGTGTAAACATTTACTTGATAAATAGCAAGCTGTTTCAAGAGCTTCTAAGGGTCTCCACATGCATGCTTGAAGCCAAACAAGAATATACTAATCGGTGTCTAAAGCTCTAGTCAAGGGTGAAGTAGAGCGTAAGTAGAAATGTATCATTTCACTGAGAGTGAATCTTCTTTCCATCCTGCAGTTTTCCATTACCAAGTGAAGGCACACTTCTTCAGCAAGGACAAACAGAGCTTCAGTGAGCAGCCAATCAAGATTTCACTGTACGGAACCCACGGAGAGAAGGAGGACATCCCGCTTGTCCTGTACGTACACGAAGCTGAGCGTGCAACAGAAAGACATGCAACTCAGCAACAGTGTTGTTCACCAGCATTTGTTGGTGGAAATGAGGGTCTGAGACCGATTTCAGGTTTTGTGAAAACATGGCAATTCTGATTTTAGATCATTTCTAAAAAAAAAAAAACTACAAATAGCTTTTTTTTTTTTTTTTTTTTTTTTTTTTTTTAAAAAAAAAAAAAAAAAAAACACAAAAAATCTAAAAAAAAAAATTTTTATAAAAAAAAA